>NC_057721.1:67458552-67566401 GCF_004010195.1 Chiloscyllium plagiosum | reverse complement strand
TTCCTAACCTGCAATCTTCTTCCTAACCTCTCCGCCCCCACCCCACTCCGGCCTCTCACCCTCACCTTGACCTCCTTCCACCTATCGCATTTCCAACGCCCCTCCCCCAAGTCCCTCCTCCCTACCTTTTATCTTAGCCTGCTGGACACACTTTCCTCATCCCTGAAGAAAGGCTTATGCCCGAAACGTCGATTCTCCTGTTCCTTGGATGCTGCCTGACCTGCTGCACTTTTCCAGCAACACATTTTCAGTTCAGATAAGACCTTGTTGGGAACTTAAACAATTTGATCTTCTAACATGATTTGTGACCAGATCAAGTTTTTTAATACCATTCCATGCAGAGTGAAGATAAAGTTAATTATTTTGCATTAAATTCTTTACACAATAATGTTAAGTACAAACATTTTGTTGCCAAAGATGGTGTGTTAGCATTTAACACTATATGGCACAATTACAACATTTAAAAGGCATCTAGATGGGTATTTGAACAGGAAGAGTTTAGAGCGATATGGGCCGAGTGCTGGCAAATGGGACTAGTTTAGGTTAGGATATCTGGTCAGCATGCACAAGTTGGACCGAAGGGTCTGTTTCCATACTGTATATTTCTATGACTCTATGTCAAAGAAATTGAAGGCTAGAAGAACAGTTAATTATTCATTATTAATTACCCACCTTTTGAAAGACAAGTGATTTGACAAGTGATTTGGGGTAGGTTGATGTCTAGGTTCCCATAATGTCAGTGTCTTTTGAATATCCTAGAGAAGGAATTATTTTTATTCTGTGAAGGTCATCAGTGACTCAAATAGATATAAAGTTAACAGAGTTCCCAATAATATCTTTAACGTTGAGGCATCAAAAAACTTAATATATTTATTAATATTTATTAAAATATTTATTACAAAAATAAATCATTTGACATTCTCAGAATCTATTGAACCATAAAATTTACTTTTTGCAGTAAGCAAATGTTTAATCATTCAGCAACTGAATACAAACTAATCTTTGAGATTGTTTGGGAATTTTTAATTCATATTTTTTGATTCTGAACCTGACTTAAATAAATTTGAAAAAATGTCATATCATTTAAGATTGTACAATGGTTAGGGATTGCATTGCATTGGCTTGCAACATAAACTGGGCAGACCTTAACTGGGCTACATGTGAGAGACGTTCCTACACTTTGGGCCCCAAATCACATAACTGGATATTCATTTTGGGCCTGATGCCATTGGGACAATATGCATCCTAACTAGTGGTGCTTAAAACAGTCTCTGTAGGTGACAGTTCTAAAGGTTTTCTGATACTGAACTGAAAACAGAGCAGATGGATTTAGCTTCACACTGACCTTTGGGTCTTCTCGTTGCACTACTCCAACCTGCCAGCACTCCCACAACACCTTTCACACCACATTCACTATCCCCACATGCTGAAGAAGGAGCAGTTTCTGGATTTTGGGCTTCATTGATAGTAAGTATATTTATCTTGACCCTGACCCTGGTTTCATCATATCCTCTTATAAGTTATTCCAGCAGCTGAAAATTGTGCAAAATCGTATTTCCCTCAACCCTGACCACAAACTACAGAGTTTAAAACCCACAACCTCTTGATTTCCTTTATCTTCCACATGTTCCAGCCTGGCTGGTATTGCATATTGTTGATTCTACAGACCTTGAGCAATATTGAGATTGATATTTCTCTCTGGACTCGTCTTCAACTCTCTTTGACCTATTGATGCCTAATAGTAGACTTCTCATTATGGAGAAATTGAGACGTCCAATGAACTGTCTGGTGGAATAGTCTTTTCCCATTTCTGTGGTCGTAAACAGACAAAAACTATTGTTTATTATTGTAACCACTATCCAATTTTCAAAAGCAGCATAATGTTAAACCAGAGTTCTTGTCCATATCCCTACTCAAGAGTAACATTCCTACCCCAATTCCCCACAACATTCAGACTAAGATGCAGCGGAGAGTCACTAGTGCACTTCTGAGTGAGACCCAAACCAGGTTCAAACAGGTAGATCACTGTTCTCATTCACCTTTGCCATCTATCTTGAAAGAGGACCTCAGATAACTTCATCTGGTTGGAGTGGACATTAGTGGACTGCCCCATTACTGGAAGGCACAGAATCAAACAACTGATGCCAGCTGAGGAGGGAAGGAGGGAGGTCAAACTGGCAAGAAAACTACTGAGGTCTGGAAAAATATCAGAAAAGGGGAATGGAGTCCTCTATTGGCTGATTCATCACCAGGAGAGAAAGCTGAAGCAGTATATCCTTTCTGACAGTCTCAAGGGTCAACTGATGGGAGCAGTCCATGTCAAACAGGATATCAAGGCATGGAAAAGACCACAGCCCTGAGCAGACAGCAATGCTCCTGGCCTGGAATGGCTGCTGATATTGATGTCTGCCACAACTGTCAGAGGGGTTTCCAAAGCAGGGAAACAGCTTCAGGGAGGAGAAAGTGAGGACTGCAGGTGCTGGAGATCAGAGTCAAAAAGAGTAGTGTTGAAAAAGCACAGCCAGTCAGGCAGCATCCGAGGAATAGGAGATGTATTCAGTGCAGGGAGATCTACTCCTGGCTGGAAAATGGAGAATAGAGGATCTACAGGAAGGCAGAAACTGAAGCTAGAAGTGCTGCTGATCATATTACTCCTAGAAGCCTGAATGAATTGGACACCACAATAGGTGACCAGCCACAGCCTGGATCCCTTAGGAGATACGAGTATAGGTAAGAGGCTGAGAAGGTCTTCTCAAGTAAATATTGGATATCACCCCAACTTTAATCTTATTTTTTATTCACTGAAAAGCATGGAGTTTAATGTTCGGAGTTTTTTAAATTTAAAATCCAGGAGATTTAAAATTCCTTAACCACTTGAGGGTTCCTATGAGCTGCGATAATGTCCTTGATGAGTCCCTTAACAAGTTTGCAGCTTCCTTGACAGTTCAAATGAACTTGACAATTTTACTGTGTTTAACCATTTTTATGCATTTTCATGTCTAACAATCCTATTAACTTTTAACAATCCAGGACACTTTACTTCTCCTAAACAGCGCGTATTGACAGGGAACGTACAAGTGTCCCCAGATCAAATTCATGCTTTGTTTACATTATTGATGAATTGTAATCCTCAAAGACATTCTTTGTGCTAATTGATAGTATATTCTTTTGAAGTCTTACAAGAAAAATTGAGGTTCATTACTGATCAAATGCATTTTTATGTATTTTATAATTCTGAAAACCAGCTCTCCTCGTCCATTTACTTGTTTGACCTTGAATATTCTTGTGTTCTCTTTTTTTATACAGTTACCACGCAAACCCATTTCCTACTCTCACATCCTTTCCACCTCATCCAAACCCTCAAGAAAACAGCAGGAAAAGCAAGTGAGAAACTCAAAACAAATGACTTCCACAGAACAATAAGCAGCAAACAGTAGAAAAGAAAACTATCACTGTCAGGGGACTGGACAACTCGATGGTTAAGGTCAGAAATTTTAACCTCCCTCAACAGGAAGTTTGGAGCACAATTGTAATATAAATGATGCTGACACAAGGTCTTGTTTGTTTGGAGTTCAGTGTGACCAGTTTTTTTTTTGAAGTGTGTGTTATAAAGATTTAAATTTTAAAACTCTTAATGATTTATGTATTTATTCCAGGGACTCAGGTTCCTGAAAAGAATACAAGGAAAATGTTTCTCGTTAACTTTTCTTTCAGATCTATATTCCAACGTTTCTTTCTATCTCTAAACCAATGATCTTTCTCTATTTTCTTTATTTACCTTGGCCTTTAACAATCTTCAGCTATTGTCCTGATCAATATTTATCCCTCAAAGCCCAGCAAAACTGATCCTAAGTGATTTCTTCTGTCATTTGTGGGGCCTTGTTATTTTTGGCTGCTGTGTTTTCCCTCACTGCAACAGTAATTATACCTGAAAATGACTTTGTTGACTGTGAAGCACTTTGGGACAGTATTTTGTTTCAAACTGCTTTTAACCATGGGCCAGTTTTCTAGAAGGTACAGTATGATGCCACGTTGACAACCATGTACTGCCCAGAGAAAAGGTGCCCAAAGATATTTTAAGTCCCAGGCCTCACTTGTATCTGCCTGCCAGTTTTAATGCAGGTTCTTGCCAAAGTGACTCCACAACATGGAACAAATGTGCAAGTAACCACAAGGGCTGCCATTCCTGCAACATGCATGGAAACTGGGAATTTAAAATCCCCCAACTTACTTACATCACTCCTGAACTACTGTGGGTGGAAAGATGCTGCCGTTAATCCTCTTTCCTTTGACTAGGTCTAACAGCCTATTGGTTTACAGTTGTAGAGGATCAACCATTACTGAATCTTAACAAGAGACTTTTGTATTAACAAGCTGCAGTTTATTGCATGAATGCAATCAGACACAAGTAAAATTAGGAATCTAAATGTTATTACTATGTTGATGAGGAGACCAACGATACACACCAAGGATAAGATCTGAAGCACTTCTACCTTTTCTCCATCTAGTTCTGCACAACAACCTCAGATTGTTGGAACTCAATGTAATCTTTAACATAAATACTTTCTGCATCTTTAGTTCATACAATATTTCCCCCAAATGTTTCCCCCATAGTTAATGTTTGTATATTCATGAATATAATTATACTTTCTATGACTCTGAAGACTCTGAATTTTAAAATTCAGATAAATTGGAGGTTTCACAATTCTTCCAGAATTTGTTTTCTTTAGAGTTGAAAGATTGATAGGTCTTTGGCTGGGACTATTGACTCTGGATCTGATCACAGTCTGAAGACACTTGTTATCAAGCGTTTGTCATTTGATTCATCCAAATCAATCATTGGTGGATGGTAGCTCCAGAATGCAACAATGTTGCGATGACCCTTTTGTAAACTCTCAACTCTGTACAGAAAAGGTAGATAGGTTCTGTTGCTCTCTTGGGATGAGTTGTCCTTTTATGCTCTTGATAGGTCTACATTTATTCCTGGTTTCTGCTTTCAGCACAATCTTAATACTTTGCTCCAAAGTCAAATCTGCTTTGGACTGTAGGACTGTAGTAAATGTGACAAAGCCTCATTGATAATTATATAAAAAAATGTTTTTTTTCTCTTGTCAATGCTGATTTTAAAGCTCCACAATCACTGTTTCTCATTCATCTGTAGGCATGATTAATGAACACTAACTACTATACCACTATTTTAGTTAAACGTTGTCTTAACAGGATGTGCTTTATTGTATGAAGTATTCAAATAGTGTGAGTGAGGGGATGGGGGTGTGTTTAAGGTGCAGCACTCTGTATTGTGTTCAATTTCGGATCTGACGTCGAAATGTCTGCATGAAAGCAGAGATCACATGACTACAGCAGACTAAGAGGGACATTTGCACATGACTACACTTTATACAAAAGAAGAAAACGTTTGCATCCACCATGTGTATATTTTAAGATACCTAAGTTACCAAATACACAATTGTTCTCATGCATTAGTAGATTGTTGCTCTCCTCAGCTATACACTTCCATTGCACACATAGTCATTAAATGGTGCTGGTCTCCTAATGGTACCCATGGCTGTTCATCCAGTTGATGTTGTTTCCACAGGAATTGCTGTTTCTATACCATTTGTTATTGCCATGGTACCCATTGTTGTTTCATTTTGCTAACGGGTAGCTATGGACCTCTGGTTCTAATGTTTGATGTGAGACCTGGGCACATGGCATGTTCACCTGTTCCTGACGAGCAGTGTGGCATCCTGAAGTTGAGGAGACATTTTCAAGTTAGGCTTGTTTACTTGCGGTGGTGATGGTATATTTGGTCATTCACTTGCACTGGTATGATCAAGGTGCCAACTGTTCCATACTTCCAAATTTGTCATTTGGCAGACTTTCTTTACAAGTATTAAGCATTTGTACTCTGTCTGGTCGTTCAATGTTAGGAGTGTGTTGCTGGAAAAGCACAGCAGGTCAGGCAGCATCCGAAGAACAGGAAAATCGACATTTCAGGCTGGAGCCCTTCATCAGGAAGGGTTCTGGCCCAAAATGTTGATTTTCCTGCTTCTTGGATGCTGCCTGATCTGCTGTGCTTTTCCAGCAACACACTTTCAATTCTGATCTCCAGCATCTGCAGACCTCACTGTCTCCTGGTTGTCCAATATTCAACTCTGAGTTGATGACTTCCAGAGCATGACGAACTGTTGCTTTATGTGGAGTTTGGAAGATATCACAGCAGGAAGATCACTAACCTTTTTACGAAGTCTGTGTTGATTTTCTTCTAGAGCAGTGGAAATGTCAAATACCATGCATAACCATTTGTATCGCCCAACAGGTTTCCAGAATGTAGCTCGAAATCTATTGCTTTCATCCAGCTTCACTTGTCAGTAACCATCCTTCAGAGGCTAATGAACATAATCGCCTTTTGCAAACTGTGGGAAATTCCTTCAATGGTTGGCACTGGGTAGTGAGATCTCTTCAAGGTTTAACTTAGCTTCTTTTGGTTGATGCATACTCTCAGTTTTCCAGGTTGTTTAATCGCTACCATGCTGCTCATCTATGGTGGTTAATTACCTCTTTCTTTTCCAATCTTTCCTTTCTTTCAGGTTAGTCTTGAGCACAGCTCTCCTCAGAAGAAGCTAAATTGGTTTTACATTCTTACCTATTTTGAGATTATATTCTCTTAATGCCATGAACACATCTTTGTAAAATCTGTTCCATGTCAATGCTTTGTTGTTCTATGACACATTGCAAATCTCCTTTGACACTCTGAGGGTCATTAGTCCAAGTTTTATACTTGCCCCAGTTGAGATGCTTGCTGTCCATGATCTGGAACCCTTGATCCTCATTCATGTTATTGCATTTCTCTCACAGAGTAATCCAACCTTTCAATACTAATGTGATGTCATTATATAAGCATTAACTTTATTTTTTAGCTTCATTTTTGGATTGCTATGTTTCACATTGGTCTGCGTTATAAGGTGCACCAGTATCTATCTGACACTATGTTCACCTGAAGTTCTCCTTCTACAGTCTTATTCCAACTGTTACCAATAATGTTTCACCTATCGACTTGACTGAACCAATCTGTTATACTGGAGAGAGTGATCTATCAGAATCTTCAGCTGATACCTCTCCCGTGGTCATCTGTACCTGCTTCTTGTGCTTTGTTTTAGCCAGACACTTCTGCACAAAATGATTCAGCTTCTTACAATAAGAAAACTGGATATGCCTTTTTCTCTTTAGTACGATGTCCTCCTTTCAATCCTGTCCTTCATCTGTGACTGTTTTGCCCTGAGTGCCTGGAGGATCTCTCAGCATAATGCAAGACCTGGTCTGTTGTGCCATAAATCTGTTCTAACTGCCAATTTGCAACCTCAGAACTTCTGCACATGTTAATTGTTCCCCTGAGTATATGTTTCACCTCTATCAGGTGATGTCTTCAAACTGCAGTGATTCTTACACCTTATTTTAATATATCATGCCTTTAATTAGATCATCATTAAACTGCACAAATTCACAGGTTTCCATGAGTTGGGTTAATGACATTATCTCAGTTGGACTTGTGACACAATGTTTCATGTGTAAAATATAGTACAGTGTTTAACATGAGGTTTGTAATGAAGTGAACTTAAAATATCTGCCTTGACTGTGTGTGTCTCATTGTAGAGGTCATATGACTATGTGAGGACAGGAAGAACATTTGTACACAAATGCATTTCAATCCAAAAATGATCAGTGGGGTTGGCCCTCCTTTCAGCTGAATAGATATTCAGTTGGAAGTGTTTTGGAGAGCATCAAAATACAGACTGCAAGGTCCAAACTGCAGGTTAGGTACTAAATCAGTATCCAACACCTCTGTCATCACAAGCCTGAAACCTTCCTTCCTGCATTATCAGCCTTTCTGTACTGGGCTATTGCATGGGCCACAGGAGAGGTGGCTAGAAGTCCACATTTAACTTAGCTTGTATCAGCTAAATTAGGAGGCCATGGTTTATCCACCTCCACTGCACACATCTTAAAGTAAGTAAGTAAACCAACTTATACCCACAAAATATACTGTCAAATTAAACAACAATAAATAATTCCTAATTTAATTTTCATTACATTGTATCAGAGAAATTAACGTATTTATGATAAAATTACTAGTGAGGAAAATTGAGAACTGTATCTTAGTTTCCTAAACTGAGTCCCCTGGGTAAGAATGAGGATCAGAGAAGGTCTATTGCAATTTGGGTTGTGGAGAACATTTGGGTTTCCTCTGTGGGTCACCCACATTTACCCTCTAACCAAAGTGACACGATCTCTTTCTATTAAGAGCAGTATGACTCCAACAGACTGGAAATACATTGTTTTTTGATTTGTTGTTAGTGCTTCCTGTTCCCAAAAATGGAGTAGATGTTGTAAAGTGGGCTGTTGCTCTCACAGGGAGCTTCTAAAGAAACCTCTTTCAAATATCGCTTTCTTCACGTTGCAGCAGATCAGGAAAATTTGCTGCAAATGTAAATATTTATCAAGTGTTTTATATATTTGCCAAATAATAATTGCCATGACATTCCCTGTTGTTTACAATCCCAGCTAACACTCATCCTTTGAGAAAAAGCCAATTATTTGCAATATACTTCTCTAATTGTAACTCTTAAGCTCCCCACATTATTTATATTCCCTGGGGCACATTTTTAACTTTTCATTTAACAGTTTAACTCATTACATGTTTCTCAGTTCTTACGTTATGTTATAAATATAATGGCATTGAAATGTAAGGAGTGATTTTAATACTGAAAATGGGTGTTTGTATCTTCCACACGTTAAAAGCTTAAAAATAATTACATAAAATTATTGTTTTCATTCTATCTTTGCATCGGGTCATCTCACGCTCCTTCCTCTTTTACTCCCTTGCTTATTTGTTGTTTGTTTCATTTTACAGTATTTCTCAACTGAATAGCCTGTTATTCAAATTTGAAAGCTATTATTCACTTTATTGCAAAATGAACAAGTTTCCATCTGATTATCCTCAGTTTATCCTCCCATTTCAAATGAAAATCTATATCTGATCAGCAGTAGTCCGCCTAATTAATTTAAAGCCAATAGTTTTAGCAAACGTCTTTGGATTAGGAGTACAGTCTGTATTTGGTTTTGAGTAAAGCAGTTGGTGTAATTTTTTTGTGAAAAAAAGTGTTGAACAAAATAGTCGATTGCAGCCCATTTGGAATGTGTAATCTCAACCATGGTATTGGGGGTGAGGGAAACTGGTCAGTGAATAACAGACTTGTTTTATTGACTTCAGTAAGGCAAAATAAGTCATTACTAAATATGGTGTATTGTTAATTCACTGTGGTATGATGATTCATATGATCAGGATTCGATTGTCATCCTTTATGAAGGAAATCTATGGCATTTCCATTGATGCAATGGCTACTTCTATGGATCAGTGCGATAACACCAGTTTGTTATCTCCAATCACAGTGCAGGATCACCAGGAGATTCCTGCACAGCATACTGTTTCCTATCCAGAACAGATGAACACAAGGGCCCTGAGTATTTCCTTATGAAGGTATTTAAATAAACTTCCAAAATAGAGATATTTTTGCCACTTTTTCTCCTTCCCAAGTTTACTCAAGATTACAAATCACACAACACCAGGTTATAGTCCAACAGGTTTAATTGGAAGCACACTAGCTTTCGGAGCGACGCTCCTTCATCAGGTGGTAGTGGAGGGCTCAATCCTAACACACAGAATTTATGTTAGGATTGAGCCTTCCACTACCACCTGATGAAGGAGCGTCGCTCCGAAAGATGGTGCGCTTCCAATTAAACTTTTTGGACTATAACCTGATGTTGTGTGATTTTTAACTTTGTACACCCCAGGCCAACACCGGCATCTCCACATCAAGTTTACTCAAGGTATCCTACGAAATGTTTAACTTAATATTTCTCATTGTATGTTTCCTTAACTAACAACTTTACCTTCCTGAAAGCTAGTGCGCTTCCAATTAAACTTTTTGGACTATAACCTGATGTTGTGTGATTTTTAACTTTGTACACCCCAGTCCAACACCGGCATCTCCACATCAAGTTTACTCAAGGTATCCTACGAAATGTTTAACTTAATATTTCTCATTGTATGTTTCCTTAACTAACAACTTTACCTTCTATACTTTCTTCGATTCTTCCATCGTCTTTATAGCTTGAGATCCACTGCATTTGCGTTTCTGTGTGTGTCTCAAGTTTTACTCTGTTGTTAACAATGTGTTTCTCAGTTTCCACATTCTTTATCACTAATGTCTCCACATGCTTCCTCTTTACACTCAACTCAAGCTTAAAAATCAGCCTCAATATTTTAGATTAAGTCCCAGTGAAAGGGCAGCCTAACAAGCGGCCTCATTAACAGGTCACTGCCTTATGTTTCGACTGAAATTACCTGGATACCAGCAGGAAGCATCTGCCTAGCTATTGGACCAGAGAATACAACACTTGGCATTAACCTAAGAGGAAATGTCTGACAGAGATTCAGGGGAGAGAATCCCCAGGAAAGCAAGGAAAAACATTTCCAGGTGAAGAGGAGTCTCCTACACAAACAATCAAGGCCACAAACAAGTAAACCAAAAAAAAATGTATATTTCTTATCACATTGGAAAATGGAAACAGGTGTAGTCAGTCTAAACAGGTTGATTAAAGATATATATAATTAGGTGTTGGCTGTTCAGTACCTCAAGTTCATTCCATATCTCTTGATATCCTGACTCAAAATCTTTTGCTCTCAGTGTTGAAAGTTCCTAATTTCCCAATAGCCACACCCTTTTGGAGGAAAGAATTTCAGAGTTCTGAACAATTACATACAGAGTTGAACATTATCAGAATTTCCCTCCGTGTGAAATGAAATGCTCCAAAGACTAAATGACCAGTTTCTATTTTTAAGATTAAGGCCCTATACTCTTAATTCCCTCTAGTGGAGTTCCCGCAACTCCACTATCAAATCCTTTTAACTGTTTAAACACTTCAGTTACATTACGCATCATCTTCTATACACAATACAGTACAAGCCAATCTACACCCTGCAGGCTTTCAACATCACTGTCTGCTATAACATGACTAATTTAACCCATCCCGTTCCTTTTCAGTACTTGATGACCCCTGCAGTCATATTTGGCTGAATGACTTTAAAAGCAAAAATTTTCAAACTTACTTCCTTTTGAAATCAATTCACTTTTTTTAAAAAAACGGCTGAAAGCACTACTTAAATCCTTAATAGTCTCAACTATAAAATGGGGACAAACCAGAAAATCTGTGAGATGTCCAGCGAAAGCAGCAGATTCACAATGTATTCGTCATGTATGTTTACTGCAGCATATAGTTTGAATGGTCAACATTTCCTCCATTTGTCTACATGGGAACCTGTTCCCTTAAGTACTTAATAACAAAAACCCTTTCTTCTCATTAAACATTTCCACTCTGTTCTCAGAACAAAATTTAATCTTGCATTATTTACCTGTCAAAATCTCAGCCAGTATAAATACAGTACTATGAACTTTCAAAACAAATCTTATACTAACATATTCTAAACATACAATGCTCCTTTTCTCCTCCATGAAAGCATGTTATTATTTTGATGTGTAATACAGAATATTTTCAAACCACTTCCTGACTTATTTGTCACGTAATATTTCAAAAGAATTATGCAATGTTTATATGCTTACTGGTACATTTCAGGTGTCTTTCTCTTGTATTAAATACATTTTTTAAAACTGCTGATCAGAGGTAGCCTGGAAATAGACATTTTGCTGCAGAATCCCTTTTTCACTGATGTCATGAAGTTCCATTCCAAGTTGGCTGTACCCCATTCATGACATCACTGAAATCAAGCTTTGTGATGCTACTGAAGAAGTTATTAGGAATGCCCAATCTTGTTCATTATAGGTTACATGCAATGTTGAACCTTAGCAAAATCTCAATTCAAACATTGCTGTACTGCAGTTTAGTGCTGAGAGAGGTCTGCAGCTTCGCAAGTGCCATGTTATTTTAAGCAATGTTAAACCAGGAGTGTTCACTCAGTCAAATATTTCTGGTCCCTTTTCCAAGAAGACCAGGGAAGTGCCCTCCAAATTTATCACACAATTAACATCGCTAAAACAGATGATAGTTGATTATCTTGTAACTGTTTATGGGATCTTGCTATGTACAAATATGTTCCTGCATTTCCAAAATGAGTATTATGAATAGGGTTATTGCAACAGCTATTCCACTTTAAAAAGTACTGGCTAAAGTCATAAAAAATGCCGTGTAAATGCAAGTCTTTTCTCCACTGCCTTTGACTTTCATTTCAACATTATTGGACATGCCCAACAAAAATCAGCAGATTGCAATGCAATAAGCTATTGTTGTAAAATGCACACATGACATCCAGTTTCAGATGTTGTGCTGGGCGTTTTCTCTTTCACTTTAAAAGTTACCATTGTTGGCTGTTCTTTTCCACTTTGCTTCATACCACGTTTGCATAAGTTGCTGATGGTGCAACCAGGACATTGCTATCAACTCCCCTCAATGCATCTTCACAACAGCACTTTTATTTGTAAAAGCATTCCAGTCTATGTAGCCAAAACAATTTAGCTTTTGTTCCAATACATGTTGAAGTAGAAGCCTTTGGAGGAAATGGTAATGTAGTGATAATATCAGTATTCTGGTAATCTAGTCATTCACTTCTGGAAATATGTGTTCAAATCCCACTATGGCAGCTGGTGGAATTAATAACACTGCTATTAAAAGCTAATCTCAGTAATTGCTGATTGCCTATCATTTCTGGTGACCATGAAACCAGTTTCATAGAGATCCATTTGGTTCATTAATGTCCTTTAGGAAAGAAAATTTGTTAAACTTACCTGATCTTTCCTATTTGTGACACCAGATCCACAGGAATATAGCTGACTCTCATTGTTCTCTGAAATAGCTTAGCACACCATTTGATTTATATTAAATCTGCAGAGAATCTCACTAGTGACAGCTACACCCCTTGAAGAATAAATAAATAACATGGACCTTAAAAGTGTTTCGTAAAGAATGTGTTGGGAAGGTAGGCCTGTCGCCCGGCCAATCTTGGTCCTTTGGTCTTGTTGAGATCACACCAGCAAGTTATAGATGCCTGTTTGATCTCTCCAGGCAAATGGACTGCAAAAGGGATTTGAATGTTATCAGACCACTACATTACTAGCAGTAGCTCTCAAATCAGTGTTCAAAGTCAGATGGGTGATGTTGAGCAGGATGGAAGATGGGTAACCTGAAGAGGGAGGAAGAAGCACTGAGACAGAGTCAGCACCACAATACACATTTGTTTAAGTAATTTTCAAAACTATACCTGTGTGGTGACAGTCTGCAGTGGCTCCTTTAAGGATTATAGGTTATTCACATTTACAGCCGGTTTTCCCCAAATGCGGTCAGCCAAGCAATGATTGTGGTTCGAGCTACTCAATTTCATAAAAGGAGGACCAAATAGACAAGAGGCCCTTTCATTTGCACAGATAAAGGACACAAATCATAGATAGAGGGCATGGACACCTCTTTTGATGCCTATAACAATATAGTGGGTGGCACCTGTCTGGTACATAAAGTGTAGGTGGATAGCACTTGCCTTATCAAATACTTTAATCCTAAATTTTACACCAAAAAATGTAATTGGCATCATTAAATTTCTAGGTGATCATCTCTGAGACAAGACTCAACCATGAGTTCTACTTAAATGGAAACTTCCCTCCATTTGGTGAGTCAAATACATAAATACTGCTTTTAATCAGAGATCAATGACTGGAAGTAAACATTTATGGCACAACTAATATCTCTGAAATTACAATATTTCCTGTTATGATGTGTACCTTTTACTTATGAGTTAACCAGTGAGGTGCTGCTATCATTGTCTCCATGTCTCCTTGTACACTATTTTCCCACATGGCAAGCCCTAAACAGGAAATTGTCTCCCCATATGCAAAAAAGGAAAATATGGTAGTACATTAAAACTAGTTTGACATATAAATAAGGGAATAGAAATGAGTGTTAAGCTGAAAGGCAATATCAGAACAGCTTCATATTATATTTTGTGCCTGATATTTATTTATACTGACTGCAATACAACACTGGGAAGTGGAGAATGTGAGCAAAGGAAATAATCTCAAGTGAGAAAAAGAGATTTGGTGTGAGAACAGTTTATGGGAAACTTAAGCTCTACAACCTAGAAAGAAAATGGAGTGGATCTCGGACTTTCATTGAGGCACACAAATCATTATTTGTAGTAAAGGGGGACGAGCAGTTCTTTTCCTTGCTTACATAATTTAAACCAGGAAAACCTTAAACCTCTGCTTCCTCTTGGTTACAGACTGATACTGATAAAAGGACTGAATATTTCAGAATTGTGCACAGAATCATATTGAATGTCTGCTGAAGCAACTCACCTCATCCTGTATAGGTATTAAGTTAATTAGTATAAAGGAAATTGTCTACATGTTTTTCTTTAT
The DNA here is from genome assembly GCF_004010195.1 of Chiloscyllium plagiosum. Classification (NCBI taxonomy): domain Eukaryota; kingdom Metazoa; phylum Chordata; class Chondrichthyes; order Orectolobiformes; family Hemiscylliidae; genus Chiloscyllium; species Chiloscyllium plagiosum. The sequence continues at coordinate 67,551,918 of NC_057721.1, read as the reverse complement.
CCTCTGCATCAAAATCTAAGATCTTAGCATTGTTTTCTTCTATAATTCAGCCCTTTGCAGGATTTCTAGGCACTACTGCTTTTGGCTTGCATTATGCCCCTTGTCACTTCTGTCATATAGATGGTGCTCTCACAGCTCAGAAAGCTTATCCAGTGAGTAACTGAGCCACACACACTAGGAATGTCACTGATTCAAAACGGAGACAATGAGATTAGCCATTTTATTAAACTATGGAAATCCCCAGTGCCATGTCAATGCCGATTCATACAGGACATTCACGCATCCAAACTTGCCAGTGGGAATTACAGATTCGCATTTAGAAACTGCGTCTGCTGATGGTTTTCTCTTCTGTGTTCTATGGAAATAAAGGTTAATTATAGTGCCTCAAATGAGGACAGATAACTTAGTGTGGTGTGGGGCCAAACCCAAAAGCTTCTCTTTTACAAAGCATACTACTCCTTAGCCAGTCTAACATGAAAGAACTTACAGCAAACTTACTTTCCTGCTGATAACCTGAGCACACAAACCTTTCCAAGAGACGTAAAATTTGAGGCTGGCTCAATGTGTATTAGGATCATTTTGACATTGAGTGATTGTATAAAGTGATATGAATTTAGCACCAATTTTGTATCTGTTTATTATTGACTTAAATGGAAACAAAAATCAAAGGAGATATTGCTTTTTTATCAACCTGTTCGGATGTGTTATGGCAACTTGGGGTTTGATCCCAGGTTCAGTGGTAAGGACATTGATATTGACTGCTTTCACTCAAAGTTCAAACAAATGCTTCTTGATGCAAAATACACTAGGTGAAAGCTAGTAATGTCCTCTAGTCACATCATATACAATTTTTTCTTGCTTACAGCAATATCTTACAAGCTGTTTTACTCTGAATGTGGCATTCCATAACTATTGAAGAGAAACCAACAGTTTGACAGCAGAACAAGTTGCGTAATTGACAAAAGAGCCAGGATTGACTTGTCAGCTAACTTGAGTAGCTTCAGCTCCCTAAACATAAAATACAGTTTCCATAACGATACTGCTGTGTGATTGTCATCCATAGTACCCTCAATGGTATTTTGTAAACAGTCATTTTGGCTTGCAGTTTAAAAATTTCTGATGACACATAGCCTTTGATTCTGAGAAGGAACTAAACATTGATAGGGTTGTGACAAATACATTATGCATTTACAAGTAATCTTCTGTGTTATTGTATAATTAAAAAAACAGGCAGTGCTTTAGCGAGCAGTAAGTCAACCTCACTCAAATGACTGACAATAGACCCAAAGGCTGAGTAAGAATCAGTTTGAGGAAGAGGAAGTGGTGTCGGAAATGAGATTAGACCTGTTCAAAGTGTTGGGGTCTGATAACCCATCTGTGCAAAGAACTGCTTTAACCAAACGAGTAATTAACCTTCACCAGACTGGCTCAAGCCAACCGTTAAACAGAACACAAAAATGAAATGCAAGAGAGAGAGAGAGAAATTAACAAATGCTGATTATGCAAACGCCCTCTTGGGCTCCCTAGTGATTTGCCAATGCTTGATTGCACTGTGTACAGCACCATGAAATACATGAATCATTCCTTGTGTTGTGGTATCGACACAGCTGAATTCAGCCAGTTTGATGAAAAAATGCAGTGTCCTTTATTAATAGCCACATATGATTTAAAATATAAATAAAAGATTTAAATATTTCCTGCATTTTCTCTTTTCTGTAGATTTTCACCAATAATTTAGTTTTTAGGAATATTAAAACTGTTCTCCATTGATTGTTTCATTTGTTTTTATTGGGAACGGTGTAGTTGGAATTCACAATCCCAACTCGGGTGAGTTTGCAGTCTTGTTCTGTACAATAGCTAAAATGATTCACACAGATCAGAGATTTATTCGATTCATTTATTGTCATATGCATTTTGTTACAAACTACAGTGAAAAGGGTTCTATTGTGTCGCCACTCTCCTGCGCCACCTTAAAACACTGAAAAAAAAACCCCAAAATATAGAAATAAAGGCAGAAAAGGAAAGAAATAAAAAGTGTCCAACTTTATAGTCCTTGATGGGCCTAGTGACCAGGTACGAGTCCCTTTCTCTGCACCACTGCTGCTGGAATGAAATCGCCACTCTGCAGTGCCATCCTGCCTCCATGACACCCTCACCTCCATTGATACCCTCGCTGGACCTTGCCAATGCAGACACCACCAATGCCATCAAGCACCGTACTGGCTCAAACTCGACTCTGCCACCACCCTGCTTCAAGCCTACCTTGCCAATGCAGCCACTGGCAATGCCATGAAAAGTGAAGATTCATGTCAATGGATTGTAGAGCAAGGGCATTTTATTACTCATTCATGGGACATTACTAACTAGGCCAGCATTTATTGTACAACCTTAATTGTTCTGAGGTGGTGAGCTGCCTTTTTGAACTTTTCAAGTCTAAGGTGTATAGGGACACCCACTGTTAGGAAGGGAGTTCCAAGAATTTGACCATGTGACTGGGAAGAAACGGTGATTAGGTTCCAAGTCAGGATGGTGTGAGACCTGGAGGGAAACTTGCAGGTGATGGTTTTCCAATTTATTTGCTGCCCTTACCGTGCAAATGGTGGAGGTTGTAGATTTAGATGACATTGCTAGAAAAGCCTGGGGAATTACTGCATTGTAAGGTGCAATTAGTGGTAACTTTATTTAAAGAGAACCCTGGCAGGTATTTGGAATTTGGATTATTCTGGTTGAATCTTTGCACATCATACCAATATGGGCTCTAAATTAAGCATGTATGAAATATATGTGTGAAAGTAACCCTTATCTGTTTAAAAGAAAGGCACACAAGGCAAAACCCATAACTGTTAGTGATTTAAGAGCGATGAGCTTCAAGTGAATATAATTCTGCATAGTCTCAGGCAAAAATTGGAAAATAAAAATCTTCTTGTCACAAATCATTATGTATTACAAGGGGGCATAGCTTTAAATTAAGGGGGGGTAGGTATAGGACAGATGTTAGGGGTAGATTCTTTACTCAGCGAGTCGTGAGTTCATGGAATGCCCTGCCAGTAGCAGTGGTGGACTCTCCTTCATTATGGGCATTTAAACGTGCATTGGATAGGCATATGGAGGATAGTGGGCTAGTGTAGGTTAGGTGGGCTTGGATCGGCGCAACATCGAGGGCCAAAGGGCCTGTACTGCGCTGTATTCTTCTATGTTCTATGTTCTATTAAAGGAAGAAGTCTTATAAATGGTGTAAGACTTGTCAGTTCACTTAATAGAACCAGTTGAGAGAGTTAGTTTGTTTTTGCTAATTCCTGGGCACTAAAGATACTCACAGCTGGAGAAAGGAATCAGGCTATGCCCTCAAGTATTTAGGCAAACATCCTTTCAGTTCAGTTTCTGTGACCTCTGCATTCCGGTTTGTAGCAGATTATCACAACAGTTCTCAAATTCCTAAGAATTTTCCTAGACTTCACCAATTCTGTCACATCCAAGATTGGCCTGCTTTTATTCAAAGGTAAATTATCTATGACGTAAAGCCCAGGAAAAGGCCTGAAAGCCAATAAGCCACAGCCCTTGTAACGTGTTCTCCTGTAACTAGAATGGAATTGTGCCAGAAGGTCTGAAATGAAACTGCGTCCTGGTCTTTCCTGGGAGTTTTTTGAAATGTGAGGAGTGGAACCTTTGCTTATTGCAGGCAAGATTATTGATACAGGAGGTTCATGCACCAAATAGTTTCCATATCTCTTAATGTTAAGAGAGGAATCAACTGAGGTGCATTGTCTAGCTAAATTAGACTTTGCCTGGAGATCTTCTGTTAGTGACAAAAATGGAATTCAGTACACCATGACAAAGATACCATGGATAATAATAAATGGATCATTTCAGATGTTGATGGCTGGTGGAACAATGCACACTGCTGTCCTGGGTTTTCAAATTCATTGAATTGAAGAGACACTGTTCAAAGAGATCATGTATTGCAGTTACAATCCCGGGTCAGTAGTTATGGCACCAGGTTGCAGGCCTGTAAAACCTTTTTAATGATGTCCAGCTCTGAATACAGCTCTCTTAGTTGCATCCACACTCTCTAAACATTTAAAACAAGGTCAGGGTTCCAGCGGTCCCTTTATACATGTGGATACTTTGTAAAGCAGAAACAGCAGCAATGTAACTGCCCATTTAACATAATACACAAACACCTTCGAATCTGTGAGAGATTTAAATGCTGTAACCTCCTTTCTTCAAGTTATATTTGGCCTTTTCGAAGCTGCAACTCCCTCTCTGCCCTTTAATGCTACAGTTTAATGAAACAGTGACTTGATTGGGCAATCCCACAATATCTGTTATTCTCTTGTTTCATCATAAACCTGATGTGTCAACAGAAAATTTTAAAAAACTGCAGAAGAGAAGTATGGAAAGTTGATTACACAGGATCCAACTGTTCTTTCAAAATTGATTCAAAAGTCAACTAGAAATACATACAGGGTTTAGTCCAAACAATTGGAATACAAGCATAGAATTTCAAAGAGCCAAATTTTGCTCATTCTTCTACATTCTCAGTTCTCTACACAGACTAATTATCTCTCATTTTGACTCTCTAAAATTGTCTGAACGACTAACTATTATTTCCATTGAATTAAAGTCCCAGAGGACAAATCAGCTTTAATCATTCCTGATTTGAGTACACTGTTAAAACATAAAATGATGATAGAAGGATAAATTTGAAATATAAGCCACACTTTTTCAGCAAATTAAACTCTATTGTTACATTGCATTAGGCACAAAATGTCACATTGTCTATCTTACATAAAATCTATTTGTTCAGTGTCTTCCAAATCCTAGAATGATTGATAGCATGAATGGTATATATTTTATTCTGATTGTTATCAATCTACTGAGCAAAATACAGAAACTCTTAGCAAATTGTGGGTTTGTTTATGAAGATTTTACCAAATTGCTTTAAACAATCTTGAACAGACCAACATATAAACTTACATTAAAACCAAATTAGAGAATTTAGCAAACTGTAGAAAAATAGTGTCAAAGGCTGAAAAAGAAAACAGTGGAGAGAAATGGGGAGATATAAAGCAAATATAGATAATGTATTTTAACACAATTCGGAAGATCGAAAAATTGTTATGCAACAGAGATATCTGAGAGAGGATTAAGTTACAAAATCAGATTATATAAATTTGGCTTGCATTCCCTTGAGTTTAAGAGTTTGAAGGCTAAGCTAATTGTGCTGTTTAAGTAATGAAGGAATTTGATGAGATAGACCCAGAGAAGCCATAGCAAAGGGAAATTCTGATCAAAGAACACAATCTTAAAATTACAGCTGGACAATTTAGGATTTAAATCCCAAAGTATTGGTGTTAATTTGACACTCCCTCCACTAAAAAGACAATAGATGCTGGATCATTTAAAAATTTCAGAACAGACATCGATAGAATGTGGATAAGTAATTGTATCTTAGGCACGAATCAATATCTGGTAACTGGAGTAAAAACAAATTAGCCATGATGTGATCCAATGGTACATAGCCTCAAGAGACTAAAATACAAATAGGATTTGGGCATTTATGTAGAAGGGTGTTGAATACAGAAGTGATAAATCATACAAAATTCAAACAGATCCAACTTCATACAGAAGTATGAAGGTGGAGGGGGAGGGGAGAGCAGCTAATGAATCATACAAAATTCCAATAGATTTTGATTTATGAAGGACTCATACATTTAGAACCAGGGACACAATCTAGAATAAGAGGTGGACCATTTAGGGCTTAGATGAAGAGCAATTTCTTCATTCAGAGAGAAAAGGGTAGTTGTAAAATTCTCTATCTTAGAGAAATGTGGAGGTTCAATCATTAAGACAGAAAATGATAGGTTTTTAAATCTTTAGGGTATCAAGGGATCAGGGATAATGTGGGAAAATGGCTTTAAGGTAGATCAGCCATGATTTAGTTGAATGGCAGGCCGAATGGCCTACACCTACTCCTATTTCCTATGCTTCTACATATTGGACAAGACATTAACTAAGCTAAAGTTGAATCATTATTGAAAGTATATTACAGCCTGGAAAAGCTGTTTGTATTAACTAGCCTATTAATTTAGAATATGATTATGATCATACTTGGGAAAACTAAGAAAATATCCATTAACTGGAAAAAGACAATGTATTCAATAGGAGTATTCAATAATTTAGAGAACAAATACTGAGAGTATTCCCATTGGTCAATGAATTAATAAGGAGATATAAACTTATTAGTATCAAAAGCAAAGTTAAATAATTAGATTCCACCATAACCTTCACATTACAAAAACTGAAAGTAATATTGTTAATAGAATTTAAAATAAGTCAAAAAGTGTAGAGCTGGAAAAGCACAGCAGGCCAGGCAGCATCCGAGGAGCACGGGAATTGACATTTCAAGCATAAGTTCTTCATCAGGAATGTGTAGAGGGGGGGCACGCAAGGGGGCTGAGAGATAAATGGGAGGGTGTGGCTGCCTGGAAGGTAGCTAGGAATGTGATAGGTGGATGTAGGTGGGAGAGGTGATGATGATAGTTCAGAGTGGAGGGTGGAGCAGATAGGTGGGAAGGAAGATGGACGGGTAGGACAGTTCAAGAGGGCACTGCCAAGTTGGAGCATTGGATCTGGAATAAGGTAGGAGGAGGGGAGATGAAGAAACTGGTGAAATAAACATTGATTCCATGTAGTTGGAGGGTCCCAACACAGAAGGTGAGGTGTTCTTCCTCCAGTCATCAGGTGGCTAAGACGCCCAGGATTTGCACATTCTTGGCTGAGTGGGAAGGGGAGTTGAAGTGATCAGCCACAGGGTGGTGGGGTTGTTTAGATTAGATTCCTTACAGTGTGGAAACAGGCCCTTCAGCCCAACAAGTCCACACCAACCCTCCGAAGACTAACCGACCCAGACCCATTTCCCTCTAACTAATGCATCTATCACTATCAGCAATTTAGTGTGGCCAATTCACCTGACCTGCACATCTGTGGACAGTGCGAGGAAACCGGAGTACATGGAGGAAACCCACGCAGACACGGGGAGAATGTACAAACTCCACACAGACAGTCGCTTGAGGTGGGAATCGAACCCAGGTCCCTGGTGCTGTGACGCAACAGTGCTAACCACTGAGCCACTACGCCATCCCAAAGACTTATTTTCTCTTCCTTTTTAGTGTGTGTCCCAGAGATATTCTCTGAAACGTTCCGCAAATTGATGTCCTGTCTCCCCAATGTAGTGGAGACCACATCAAGAGCAATAGACACAGTAAATGAGGTGTTTAGAGGTGCAGAAAAATCTCTGCTGGATATGGAAGGATCCTGTGGGACATTGGATGGAGGTGAGGTTTTAAAACAAGGATGACATTTATGAGCAAATTAGATTAACACCTAAAGATGCAGACATAATAGACCAAATAACCTTGCACTGAACAAAAAAAACCTAAAGAACTACAGATGGTGGAAATCAGAAACTAAATTGCCAGAAAAACTCAATAGATCTGGCAGCTTCTGTGGAAAGAAAGCAGAGTTAACATTTTGGGTCCAGTGAGCCTTCTTCAGAACAGAAGGGTCACTAAACTCAAAACATTAACTCTGACTTCTCTCCACAGATGCTTCCAGACCTGCTGGGCTTTTTCAGCAATTTCTGATTCTATTAACCCTGCACTAAGGTTGCTTTCGATTATGGCCAACAAATTCCTTGGAGCTAATCCCGCTTCACCAGTGTTAACTTGTTGAATGTGCAGCTGAAATATCACAGCTTCAGGAATTTTTCAGCCAAATGTTTCAAAAAGATCTAAGGTCTAAGATTAAAGGCTCCTCTGCCTCCTCTTGTGAAAGTAAAAGATCCCATACCACTGTTTTGAAGAAAAGTGAGGGAATAACTCCCACTGTCCTGACCAATATTTGTCCTTAGATCAACAATACTAAGCAAAACAGGTTAATTTTTTAAACAAATTATCTATGGCTTTCCTCCATTACAACAATGTCTACATTTTAAAGTGTTAATTGTCTGTAAACTGTTTTGAGATGTCCCATTACCATGAAAAGTGTGATTAACAATGTAAATCTTTCTTTTATAACCCAGAACCGCAGCAAATATTGATTGTGGGTAGCAGTTTGTTATCTTGAAGAATTTGCAAAAGAAAAAAAAAGATCTATTTCCAATAAATATTTCAAGACAAGCAACGCAGAACCATTGGTGGGCCTAGTGGTGTTAAACAGTCTGTCCTTTGCTCTATTGGGAATAGAACAAACTGGCATCAATCACTTGACCATCTCACTGCTTTGAGGAATACCAAAGGTGTGGACCTAAATGTCAATGAAATTTATTTTGTTTTTGTCCTAGTCTGAAAATTGCACCGCTTCCATTGATTTCATGACGATTTGCCGGAAAAATCAGTATTATTTCCTAAACGAGGAAAGAAAATTGTCATTAGCTGCGCAAAAACAAGTAGACTAGTTTTGAGGGCAAAAAAAAAAGAAGTGAAAATTATAGCTGTGCTTCTTCTTCAGGCAAGAAAGATTCGGTTCTCAAATGGCACAAGCCTAATTACAGCATTTGCCAAATTTTTGCAGAAAATACAAAAGGGTTCACCAACATCCATCTCACCGGCAACAGATAATCTGTTTCTTGGCACAGTTAATCTGAACAATAAAATAATCGGTGACCCTACATTATGTGGGCGTGAATCAGTTCTGAATTTACATGTAATGGAGATTTGCAGCTGCTTTGTAAATTGGACTAACCTGTAGTTGCAGGTCCCCACTGAGGTTTGACAGATGTTAAACTCAACCACACACTTTGTGCCACAGTATTGGGTCAGGACCTCAGTATCTTCCTGTCATGAGCAAAGAGGATATTCTAGCAGAAACATTGTTATTATCTGTCTCTGATCAATTGACACTTGTAGTTCTGTTGACATTTGATCACAAAATGAATACAGAGAGTCAAGCGGGAGAGATTACAGGAAGAGGAAATAAGTCTTTAGGCAACCTCTTCTCAAGTAGGTCAAATCCACTTTATTTCACCCTTGCAAGCATACTCATTTCGTGCAGCAGAGGGACATGAATATCTGAAGTGCATCTTGTCAACAAGAGCAAATTACTTAAATTTATATCATCTCTTTAAATAGCTAAATGTCCCAAGGCTACATTGAAGAAAAGTTGAGCAACTATCTCATGCAAACACGCAAAGAGAGGAGCAAGATAAGACTGTCAGGTTTATCAATGCTCCTGTCACACAATCTTTCCTCATTTACCCTCACTATCTATAATAAAACTAATAACTCTTGAAAGAGACAAAAATGTGGAGACAAAGTCAGTTCAACTTAATAAAAATATGAAACTCTTTCTCAGCTCCATGATCCTATTAAATTGAACTACATGTACTCTTGTTACGCATAATAATTGGTGAAATTAATTGGTGGGTCTAAGGAAGTGGGATTATAGTTCGGCAAAAGCCAGCAGCCCAAGATACGTCAACAACTGTTGATAAAGTAAATTGCTAAGTGCAACTCTGTTTCTTCCACACACTATTTAACTGAAATTTCTGGGTAGTTATTAGGAGCACGAGGCCTGACTGATCATTCTATACTAACTCAGGGCACTGAGGCCAACTACACTCCTTCACCTCATCCATGGTTGCCAGGTAACAGCACAGACCAAACATTAAATCAGACACTTTCCTATGCTGTTTTGCTTTTCATCATACAATGTAAACAGGAACTTTGACCCTAATTTAGCATTATTTTGATGTTTTAGTGAGATAAAAGTTACAGAAAAATTATTTATTTTTTATTAATTGAGGTTGAACCTCAATGTAAAAATATTGACATGAGTTTCAGAAAATAGGTAATATCAACACATAAATGTAATGTAAGAATGGACATTTTGTAGGCAAAACAATGCACCATCTTAAAGAACTGTTGAGAAGACATTTACAGCAAGAAACATGATAGAGATAAATAAGATATTGGAGTAAATGGTAAGAGCTATTTTTAAGTTATTTCTTTAAAGTGACATGGAAATTACATCACGGAAGCAATCCATATTGTTTAATTTGTCCATGCTGGTGTTTATCATTTCTACAAGCAGCAGTGCTAATCCTGCACTTCTTGTTCCCCTATTTCTTTATCATCTTTCAAACATTTGTTTAACCTATTCTTAATCATGAATATAGAGCTGAATATTGTTCTGAGCTCAGGGAAAACTCAACCGGACTTTCATGGCACACAAAATTCACACCTCATGCATTTGTGACTTCATAAAGGAGTTTCAACTTTTCACACAAGGGTCGATCTCTGAGTTCATTGTGTGAATTGTGATGGAGTAAATAGAGAGTGTGGGAGTGGTAGTAGGCTAGTTAGAAGGCCCACCTTTGGCTCCCACATCAATTAAAAAATTCCCTGAAGCACACAATTCACATCCTCACCATTCTTCTCACTCACCCCACACCCATCACCATGCAACCACATTCTCTATCATATTATGCACCCCAAAAATGACCCATGCTACCTTACATCGTCCATGCTATCCCATGCCTCCTCAGGTTCCTCCATACCACTTGTTATCAGCTCACAATCCCTAAACTATCTTTATGTTCCTCCATCCTCATGTATCCCTCTATAGACACTTACCCAATATGCACAATACCCAGTTCTCAGGAACCATGTAATAGCAACTGGAGCTATGACAAAATGGATGGAAAACCACTAAACGTCTAATAATCTACCACTGATACTGGACCAAGAGACTCAAGGCTTAAGTTTATGAACAAGAAAAGAATCACATCAAAGATATATTTAATAGCATGGACTTTCATCCTCAAGATGGGTGAAAGTAATTGTCTAATTTCCCAACCCGGCAGACCAGCCTTGGTAGAAAGTGTTCTTCCAGACCTGCTTTTCATTCTGGGGTCTGCTGCAGGATTGAGCAGAAGCAAATCGGTGGCAGCCTGAGGAGTGCCTGAATGCTGAGGTATGCTGCTATAAAGCTGATCTCAGTTCTTAGGGTCATCACCACAATCTTCAGTTCTGACTCCTTACACTCCTATCCACTCCCATTCATGTCCACATGAACCCATGCCAAACCATGCTCTTTAACTCATCCCCAAACATACCCCCCACGTCACCACATTGGGCTTTCATGCCTATTCATACAGAATATAAAAGTAACAATGGCATATGTGGGAAGCTTAAGAAACAACCAATCATAATTTTCTTTTAAAGAAACTGTCTTGTTGAAACCATATAAAAGTGCTAATTAATCAGGCCTTTAAAGTGCCAGTAACAAAACTTTACACTTCCTTTTATTCATTCACAGGTTGACAACATTGTTGGCTAGACCAACATTTATTGCCCGTCAAGAGGGTACTTAAGAGTCAACTATATTGCTGTACATCTGGGTTACATGTACAGAGAAGCCTCGATCATCTGGCATTCGATTATCCGATAATTGGACTATCTGGCAAGATCGCAAGGTCCTGATGCTCGCCTAACTATGTTATCCAACATTCAATTATCCGGAATTCAATTAACCAAACAAAATACTGCCCGGCCGTGTCCTTCAGATAATCAAGGTTTCTCTGTAGTCCAGATGAGATAAGGATGGCAGTTTCCATCCCTAAAGGACGTTAGTCAACCAGATGGGTTTTCTGACAATTGGCAATGGTGCCATGGTCATCATCAGACTCTTAATTCCAGATTTGTAATGAATTCAAATTCTAATGTCTGCTGTTGTCTGCTGTGGTGGGATTTGAACCCACATTGCCGAAACATTACCTGGGTCTCTAGTTTAACAGTCCAGCAATTATACCACTAGCTATCACCTCCCCTATAAATTTATCTTGTGAAAAGTAATTATTGAGGCATTAACAAAAAAGGACAGAATAATTAGCTTATGACAACATCTCCATTAGACAAAATTCCCTTCTACCTAACAGTGTCAGTGTCAATTATATGAAGCCTTTTATGGAAGTCTGGGCTCTCAGCCAATAGAGAAAATGCCAAATTGCAATGAACAATTTAAAAAAAATGTCCTCTGCTGTCAGGGTTTTATGTTCTAATTTACTTGGAGTGTTGCTTTAAAAACAACCTGCTGCTGACGATAATAAAATAGTTCTGCACCTGTTCCTCTCCCCCTTCCCCCATTGATTGATAGACACTTTGTCTGAAATAGAAATGCATATTTTTCCTATCAATGGAGTGGGGAGATTCGTTATGACAGCTGCACTATTATGAATTTTTGACTCGGTTTCAAAAGCCTCAGCTAAGCAGTTAGTTTTAAAATCACAGGAACTTTTATGATCTTACAGCAACATAATGAGTGGAATATAATGCACTCCCCAACAGTGAGTTTGATGGCCAAGAGTATTACTTTGGCAGGAGCAAGATAACTGGGGGCTCAGTCATCTTAGACCATAAGATATGGGAACAGAATTAGACCATTTGGCCCATCAAAACTTCTCTGTTGTTCGATTATGGCTGATATCTTTCTCAAACCCACTCTTTTGCCTTCTCTCCAGAACCCTTGATCCCTTTACTAACCAAGAATCTATTTATCTCTATCTTAAGTACACAAAATGATTGGGCCTCCACAGCCTTCTATGACAATTAATTCCACAGATTCAACAACTTCTGGCTGAAGAAATTCCTCGCTACCTCAGATCTGAAGAGTCATCCCTTCACTATAAGGCTGTGCCCTCAGATCCTAGTCTCTCCTCGTAGTGGAAAATCTTGTCCACATCCACTCTATTTAGGCTTCTCAGTATTCTGTAAAATTCAATTAGATCCTTCCCCCCACCCCAGCACCCCCAATGACAAGCCTTTCATCCCCAGGATCATTCTTATAAACCTCCTCTGGACTCCTCCAAAGTCAGTACATCCACCCTTAGATAGAGGGCCCAAAACTGCTCACAATATTCCAAGGTGGTCTGGTCAGAGCTTTGTACAAACTCAGCAGTACATCTCTGCTTTTTTTCAGCCCTCATGAAATGAATGCCAACATTACGTTTGCGTTTCTAACTGCCAACTGAACTTACATGTTAACTTTAAGAGTAGCCTGAACTTGAACTCCCAAGTCCCTATGTACTTCAAACTTCTGAAGCCTTCCCCATTTAGTAAATACTCTACCCCTCTACTATTCCAACCAAAATACATAACCTCACACTTTCCCACATTGTATTCTATCTGTCACTTCTTTGTCCACTCTCCTAATTTGTCCTCATCCTTCTGCAGCTTCCCTGCTTCCTCAACACTACCTTGTCCCTCCGTCTACCTTTGTGTCATCTGTAAACTTAACAACAATGCCCTCAGTTCCATTATCCAGATTGTTAATGAATAATGTAAATAGTTCTGGTCCCCACACTGACCCCTGTAGAACTCCACTAGTCCCTTCTTGAAAAGGAACCCTTATCCCTATTCTCAACCTTCTACCAGTCAGCCAATCGTCTATCCATGCCAGTATCTTGCCCCTAACACCATGGCCTCTTATCTTACTTAGCAGCCTCCTGCGTGGTATCTTATCTGGCTCGCTCTCTTCTTAAAGATGGGTGTTATGTTAGCCATTTCCCAGTCCTCAGGAATCCACCTGGATTCCAATGATTCCTGAAATATCATCACCAATTCGTTTGCCGACTCCTCAGCTATCTCCTTTAGAACTCTGGGGTGTAATCAATCTAGGTTGGGTGATTTATCCACCTTTAGATTTTTCAGCTTCCCTAGCAGCTTTTACTTACTAACAGTCACTGCACTCACCACTGCCCCTTAACACTCTCGAAGTTCTGGCATGCTGCTGGTGTCTTCCACAGTAAAGACTGACACAAAGTACCTACTCAGTTCCTCTGCCATTTCTTTGTTCCTCATTACTAGTTCTCTAGCCTCATTTTTCACTGTCCCAATGTCCACTCTTATATCTCTTACCTTTTTGATATCAAAAAAAGCTCTCGTATTCTTCTTTTCTAATACTAGCTGGCTTGCCATTATAGTTCACCTTCTCCCCCATTGCTGCTTTTTCCAGTTGTACTCTGCTGGCTTTTAAAGAGTTCCCAATCTTCTAGCTTGCTACTAATCTTCATCACCTCGGATGCTTTTTCTTTTGCTTTTTATTCTGTCCCTGACTACTCTTGTCAGCCATCATTACCCCATACTCCCCTTTCTTCTTCGTTGGGATGAGTTTCTGCTCTGCCCTCCCAAATTAGTCCCAGAAACTCCTGTCATTGCTGCACCATCCTCCCAGCTAAGTCCTCCTTCCAAGCAACTTTGGCCAGCCCATCCATCACGTGTACATAATTATCTTTACTCAATTGTAATACCATTATATCTAATTCCAGCTCCACCCTTCAAACTACAGGGTGAAGTCTATCATATTACAGTCACTGGCCACAAGGCGTTCCTTCATTTTCAGCTCGATAATCAAGTCTGCTTCATTACACATTACCAAATCCAGAATCTGTTCTGACAAAGGGTCACTCGACCCGAAACATTAACTCTGACTTCTCTCCATTGATGCTGCCGAACCTGCTGATCTTTTCCAGAAATTTTTGATTTCATTTCATTTATTATTGTTTATGTACCTAAGTACAATTAAAAGTTTTGTTTTGCAGTATAAGCAGATCATAACATACAAAGTTCATAGGGTAATTAAACAGAGCAAGGAATACCAAGTTACGGCTTTTTGTCTTTGTTTCTGAATTACAGCACCCGCAGTTCTTTCAGTTTTTATTACATTTGCCTACTGAGCTCTACCACAAACTGCTCCAAAAACCCATCTCATAGATATTCCACAAACTCTTTTTTCTTGAGATCCACGACCAACCTGATTTTCCCAGTCCACTTGCAAATTGAAGTCCTCCATGATTACTGTAATCTTACCTTTTCCATCTCCTGATTTATTTTCTTCCCCACATCCTGATGACTGCTAGGAGGCCTGAACACAGCTCTAATAAGGGTATTTTATCATTTATGGTTCCTCAATTCTTTTATATCACCCCTTGTTCTCAACTTATTTTCATTAGTTACTAACAAGGCAACCCGGCCCCCTCTGCACATCTGCTTATCCTTTCGATAGGATTAATATCATAAAGATCATAGAGAAGTATAGCATCGAAACAGATCCTTTGGTCCAACTCGTCCATGCTGACGAGATATTCTACTTTAATCTAGTCCCATGTGCTAGCCTTTGGCGCATATCCCTCTAAACCCTTCCTATCCATATACCCACCTGGATGCCTCTGAAATGTTGCAACTGTACCAACCTCCATCACTTCCTCTAGTAGCTCATTCCACATGGACACCACCCTCTGCATGAAAAAGTTGCTCCTTAAGTCCCTTTTACATTTTTCCCCTCTCACCCTAAACCTATGCCCTCAGTTTTGGACTCCCCCCACCCCAGTGAAACAACTTTGCCTATTTATCCTATCCATGACTCTCATAACTTTATAAACTTCTACACAGTCACCCCTCAGCCTCCGACGCTCCAGGGAAAATTGTCCTAGCCTATTCAGCCTATGCTTACAGCTCAAACCCTCCAACCCTGGCAACATCCTTGTAAATCTTTTCTGAACCCATTCAAGTTTTACAACATCCTTCCTATAGGAGTGGGACCAGAATTGTACACAGTATTCCAAAAGTGGCCAAACCAATGTACAGCTGCAGCATGACATCCTAACTCCTATATTCAACGCTCTGACCAGTAAAGGAAAGCATACCAAGTGCCTTCTTCATTATCCTATCTATCTGCGACTCCACTTTCAAGGAACTATGAACCTGCACTCCAAGGTCTCTTTGCTCAGCAACACTCCCCAGTACCTTACCATTAAGTGGATAAGTCCTGCCCTGATTTGCCTTTTCAAAATGCAGCACCTCACATTTATCTAAATTAAACTCCATCTTTCACTCCTCGGTTCATTGGCCCATCTTTCCAGTCTGAAAAACAACCCACCACCACCCACTGTCTTCTACCTTCAAGCCATTTCTATATCCAAAATCTTTCCAGTCTGAAAAACAACCCTCCACCACCACCCACTGTCTTCTACCTTCAAGCCATTTCTATATCCAAATGGCTAGTTCTCCCTATTTTCCATGAGATCTAACCTTGCTAATCAGTCTACCTTACTGTAGTTCAAATGAATCACATCCATCGCTCTGCCCTCATCAATCCTCTTCGTTACTTCTTCAAAAAACTCAATCAAGTTAGTGAGACATAATTTCCCACGCACAAAGCCATGTTGACTATCCCTGATTAGTCCTTGCATTTCCAAATACATGTAAATCCTGTCTCTCAGGATTCCTTCCAACAACTTGCTCACCACCAATGTCAGGCTCACCAGTCTATAGTTCCCTGGCTTTTTTTATCACCTTTCTTAAATAGTGACACAACGTTAGCCAACCTCCAGTCTTCCGGCACCTCACCTGTGTTTATCGATGATACAAATATCTTCGCAAGGGGCCCAGCAATCTCTTCCCTCACTTCTCACAGACTTCTAGGGTACACCTTATCCACCTTTATGCATCTTAGGACTTCCAGCACCTTCTCCTTTGGACATTTGGACATTTTTCAAGGCATTGCTATTTATTTTACCACGTTTATATTTTCCATATCTTTCTCCACAGTAAACACTGTTGCAAAATAATCATTTAGTACCTCCCCCATCTCCTGTGGTTCCTCATGTAGGCAGCCTTGCTGATCTTTAAGGGGCCCTGTTCTCTCCCTAGTTACCCTTTTCACCTTGATTTATTTATAGAATCCCTTTGGATTCTCCTTAACCTTGTTTGCCAAAGCTTTGTCACGTCCTCTTTTAGCCCACCTGATTTCCCTAGCCTTGGATATTTGGATCCCAGACTTGCTCCCCTTGCAGCCACATATCTGTGATACCCACAACATCATGTCTGCCGATTTCAATCTGTGCTACAAGCTCATTTACCTTGCACTACATACTGCGTATATTTAATCACAACAGTCCTGCGCTGACTGCCCACTTTCTCATTGTTGTTCGCTTATCTCCAGTTAGATTCCTGACCCTTTCCATACTTCCTGTCCTATTAATGATTCTGGAAACTTTAATAACCCCTGATGAACCCTGTCCTTCTTTAACTTGTTCCATAATTTTCCATGCACCTGAACTGCACCCCTCTACTCCTGCTGAGTTTCCCGCAACAAAACCTTTTTCCCCTTTGTATCTGGATCACTGGTAGTCACATGGACCATGATAACTGGATCTTTCCTCTCTTACTCCAAGTTCCTCTGTAGCCCAGATGAGACATCCTGGATCCACGCACAAGCAGGTAACACAGCCTTTGGAACTCTCAATCCTGGCCACAGCGAACATTATCTATTCCCCTGATTATACTATCCCTGATGAAAGCTACATTCCTCTTTTCTCCTCCATTTTGAATAGCTTCCTATAACACAATTCATGGTCAGTTTGTTCATCCTCCCTACAGCCCCTACTCTCATCAATCCCGGGAGCAAGAATTTTAAACCTGTTAGACAAGCTCAAGGGCTGAGGCTCCTTCAGCACTACCTCCTGGATCCCTCCATCTGCCTTGCTCCTAGTAACACCCTCCTGTCCCTGACCACTGACTGAATTTGAGGTAGTTAATCAAAAGAGTGTGACTGTCTCCTGAAGTACAGAGTCCAGATAACTCTTGCCATCCCTGGTATGTCACACTGTTCAAAGCTCAGATTCCGGTTCATCAACTTTGAGCTGGAGTTCCTCAAGCAACCAACACTTGTTACAGATGCGATCACCATGAACCACAATGGAATTCATCAGCTCCCATAGCATGCAGGTACAGCACATTACCTTACCCGGCATCTCTTGATTAGTAAAAGTTTCGTACTGGTCTTTTAGATTGCTGCCTGGAAATATTTCCCTTATTTACCTTCAACCTGAAAACAATCTATATTAGAGAGTCATGTGAGTTGCTATTACCAGTCGATGATCTTACAGTTTACTATTATGTCACTCTTTTTCACTAGTCCCCTGATCCACTGTGGAGAGAAAACAGAGTAAATGCTTGGAGTCCAGTGACCCTTCTTCAGATTTTGTGGAAGAATCTTTGGATTGGAAATGGTAATTCTGTTTTCTCTCCATAGGTGCCATCGGACCTGCTAAATTTTCTTAGTACTTGCTTTCTCTTGTTTATTACAAGCATATCCTGTTCAGGTTGCTTGCAGGCTTCCAATGAAGTCCTTTGTTCAGAGGCACCCAATACCTGGCCAAGGGACCCAACAGTGGAAAGACAGGGGCCCACTAAGAGTCACCGTGCCTTTTTCCTGACCTTTTCCCTTCACCTGTGATAGGAGTTAATGGTTTGAGGGAGATCCACTGCACTGTACAGCACCATGTTGCATTATTACAAACTATAGAGGATACTGAGCAGGGAACTCTGGAAACTAATATCTTTAAATTGGAAAAAAAATGAAAACATTACATAACTCTTCATACGTAGCTAAAATAATTGAAGCAATATTTGTATTAAAAATGCTTTCCAGTTGTCATGACTGAGAGTAACCACAAGGCCTGAAAGTGTTTTGATATTCTCATTGTTAGGTGTGGTTATTGTTATTGCTAATTTAAACGCTTCCAGTGAGGGACTTGAAAATAGCCCATTCAGCCCTTCAATAGACAATAGGTGCAGGAGTAGGCCATTCTGCCCATCGAGCCCGCACCACCATTCAATATGATCATGGCTGATCATCCTTAATCAGTATCCTGTTCCTGCCTTATCTCCATAACCCTTGATTCCACTATCCTTGAGAGATCTATCCAACTCTTTCTTAAACAAATCCAGAGACTGGGCCTCCACTGCCCTCTGGGGCAAAGCATTCCACACAGCCACCACTCTCTGGGTGAAGAAGTTTCTCCTCATCTCTGTCCTAAATGGTCTACTCCGTATTTTTAAGCTGTGTCCTCTGGTTCGGCACTCACCCTCAAGTCTATTCCATGATTCAAATGGATTATGGCTGATAACCAACTTAACACTCATTTACCTTTGATGCATATCCCTTGACATCTACTCTCAACAGTTTTCTAGAGGAATCTGTTCCATATTTCCAATAACCTTTGTAAAACATGCTTCCTGACACCATTATTTGAACAGCTTGGTTTACACAACTTTACCTGAAATTCCCTCCCACAGAAAGTCGTTTCCATATACACTGACAAATATATTAATCATCTTAAACACCTCATCCATTAAACTTCTTCACTCCAATTTAAATATTGGAATTGCTACATTCTGAAAATACAGCTGTACTGTAATCAATTCCTGGCAGTGATTGGAAGACCTCAATCTGAGTGTAACTCTACACCAACACATGAAGAACTTGAGTCCAATGGGTCCATGTTAAGTATTTTGCAGGTCATCAATAGTTTGAACAAGCATTACCTCAAAACTTTTAAATCAACTCAGGGTGGATTCATAAACTTGATCCAACGCATAGACTCAAATTGTAAAGCAGGTTCATAGTTGCCCCACATTGTAACACAGTTTTAGATGGCATTTTGTTTTCAGAAGGTATAACTAATTAAATAATTTAAAATAAAGTTGTGACAAGTCCAAAAGGAAAACTGATAAAATGAACAAATATCATTGCTTATGTCTGTCAGACAAACTAAATAGCGTGCTTAAGGCAGCAAAATGTCTCAAAGCTCTTCACAATGGTGTTAACAGCTAAAACATAACACCAGGCCACAAACTAAACCATAGTGAAAGGGGTAGGTTCGAAGGAATGTCTTAAAGAAGGACTGATTGCCTTGGAGCAGAGAAGGCTGATTGGGGGATCTGATTGAGGTGTACAAAGTTCTGAGAGGTAAAGACAACGGAGAGAGGCAGGAACTTTACCCTTTAGTAGAGGGGTCACTAACAAGGGGGCACAGATTTAAGGGAAAGAGCTGGAGGTTTAGAGGAATAAGAGGGAAAAAAATTGGCAAGTGTTTTGTAGGTATCCGTAACTCACTGCTGAATGGGTGGTAGAGGGAAAAACGTGCAAGACATTTTAAAAACTATTTAGTTGAGAACTTGAAGCACCATAGCATACAAGGCAACAGACCAAATGGTATTAGAATAGATGGAAAACTGGCAGGGACACAGCGGGTTAAAGGCCTCTTCCTATGCTGTAAAACACTATGAATCTAGAGCCCATAACTAGAGAGGAGGAGAGGTTCAAGCAGTTTAAGTCCATAGTTTAGGACCTAGGAAGCTGAAGAGGCAGCTGCCAATAAATTGTGGAATGTGGAAAATCAAGGATGCCCAAGAGGCTAGAATTGACAATGCATAGATATCTCAAGAAAAAACTGAAGGAGATGGCAGAGGAAGCGAATGGTGTGGCTTTGGAGAAATTCAAAATCAGTGTCCACAATTTTAAATGAGTTGCTTTACTTGCTGTGAACTAACGTTATTCGGCAAACACAGAAGTATAGATGGAACGGCATTTAGTTTGAATTACAGGCTTAAGTTCCTGCAGTGTACAAGGTGAGAGGCCAGCCAGGAGACCATTGGAACATCCTGTCAGTATGAAGACATTTATTCTGGTAGCATTAAAATTAACAGAGCAGAATACCCTGACCGCTGAGCTCCTATGAGTGCTGTAAGCTTGGACATATATAACCTAACTCAAGATTTGAATCAGTAATTCGAAATGCACACAAAGACTATTCATCAATTTAATTATTACTGGTGCCACTTAGTCTTCAGTAATAAAATCCTGCTGTGATTTAGGATTGAGCCTCAGGGCATTATGAAGACATAATATGGCTTTGTACAGTGCTGTTAAAACTAGAGTATGCATTCATTTCTTTTCTGAACAGTTGTTGATGTTGTTAAAGAAACGTCATCATTTGCCTTCCAACAAGCTGGAGATCTATACTGGGGAAGGCAATGGGGAGTTGGCATATCAAGACTTCCTGGGAATTTCTCTCAACACTTCCCAGTGGATGGGTATATTAAGAGTTCTGCTGCAACCAGTCAACTCTCCACCACTTTAGCAGAAGGAATGGGTGTGACTTCAATAATAAACATCACTGTTCAAGTTGTATACAAAAGAGAGAGCAAATGACAAAATTACCAGCAGTACCTTCAATGCAAGCGAGACAAGAAAGATGGGCAGATTTACTTGAAATAAAAACTTAAGCAAACTGCACAGGTCAAAAATATAAAGAGTTCTTTCAAGCTAAATCGTCAAAGTGAAACCAGAAGAAGGATTCTGATGGTACAGATTTGCTGCGCGTTCAAGCATTCTTTAGAATTGCCTTTCTACACTTTGTCTGCTTTGCTGCTTAAATAACAGCCCCAGCTGCCGCTGCCAGAATCTTCCGAATGGCATGCTCTCCCAATGAGCAAAAGCGTGAAGCTGAAACCTGGGCCACCAAGCATTCATCCCACACACAGCCTGTGTAGAAAAACAGTCTGCATGTGCTGGAATATTCAAGCAAGGTTGGCACAAACTGCTTCAAGAATGATTTCTTGCTTACTCTGTTCAACTGCTTCAGTTTGACTTGGAATAACAGACTCAAATGAAATATAGCATAGTTTCATGCCAAGTGCGGTATAGTTAACTAATCAGAGGAGGTAACATATTCATTCCTAGGGAGTTCAAAGTATTTACTCTTCTTGTTTTCAAACTGATATATATCTACATTACCACAAACCATTATTGACTGTCAGTGGTGTGCACAAATTCACCAGAGTGCGAGAAAAAACACTGAAAACAGTTAGAATTAGCGTTCAATGCCAACTTTAAATAGACTGACCTGTCACAGTTAAGCTTTCTATCCAACAGACTTTACGCTTCACGCTTTTTCTATTTCAATAAAGAAGAGGGGATCTGTAAACTCAAATGTTTATCTCATGTAGAGTTCGATAAGAATGCAAAAAGCAGATTCTATCTGTTTACTCCTTGGTCAAGAGGTAGCAGTTTAAGAATGAAAATGGAAACAAGGCTCAGTAACTGTGGTAGAACCCAGGGGAAAGACTACGCTCCATGAAATACTTACAATGACTATGTGTGAATATACAGACATACACACACAAGCAAATTCGAAAATAATTTTTAAAACAAATCCCTTCATAAACTCACAATATTCCCCAATTACAAAAAGTTAAAATGGTACGCTAAAACAGAATAACGTCTTTGAAACATAACTCAGCAACTTTGACCAAGCAAAATACCTCAATCATCAGAAATTTAAAATTAAAGGAAAACAAATCTCTTTTGGAATGAACCAATTGAGATTTCAGATCAAAGAGTTTCCATGCACTTTGACACACTGACACCAATGTTAATGAAAATGTTCAATTAGCTTCATAGAAGCTAATTGTGATTTTTCATTAACTTGTACTTGTGATTTTTCATTCATATCAAAATTCCCCATAACTAAAATAAAATTACAGGGCTGAGCTGAATAAGCATAATCTAAGAAACAATTCAGAACAGTAATTTGTCATTAATAAGCCTAGAAACACAATCCATTTCTACAAACAGCCAAGGTTACGTTTTGAGATTTATCAACAACTTCCATCCATTCAGGTGAGTTTACAAGGGTTCTTTACCAAGACATGGTTTTGAAATCCCTTGCAAATTCATCCAATAATTTAGCACTAGTTGACTCAGTTTACTGCTACTCCCATTCTAGAATGCACAGAGAGCTCGATACAATTAGACCTCAAACCAGTAATGAGAGACCATCCTCACATCCTCAAGGCAGACTCACACTCACTCTTTGAAGCGATCACTCAGCCAAGCCCATGAAACTGGCACCGAGGTACAAAAAAAGTTAGAGAAGGAAGAAAGTAACAATTAAGCACCTCACTTCTGTCCAGGACGCACATGAAAATCTCTATCTTTTCCTCAAAAAACGTCGTTCTAACGACCCGGACAGTTCAAGTAGGAAAGAGGAAATTTTACAGGCAGCACAAAGGAAATCTGCTCATCGCCTTCCATTGTGGAAAAGAGGGTGTTGCTTCATTCACTGTTTAATACATCTGACGAAGAGCAATGATTTGTAGACCAACATTTACAACACAAAACAAAATCCATCGACTCTTACCTTTATTGTACTGGCCATTTTAAATCAAAAGAACTCTTTTTCGAATCTATATATTGTTAACGAAGTTTATGCCCAGTCAGGGCTGTTGAAGTTTTTTTTTGGAGGCGGCGAGATTGTGCTAAGTCTGGGAAATGAAGTCAGTCTGTAGCAGGAAGAGGTTTCTATTGGTTCTGGCTGGGTTAGCTCTAAGAAACAGGATATTTTGGAGTACAGAGATAAGAGTGACCAGAAAACAATGTTGTTTTTCTTGATGCGTAGTTGATGATTTCTTTTTTCTCCTCTCTCTGCTATGTTTCGAAAGCTGATCTTCAAGGCAGGTGTGAGATGATGGTTACATGTCTAATTCACACAGCTTTACCACAGGATACAGATGTCATATTGAAACAAGGACTTAAAAATCTGACCATAAGTCTGAACTTGAGGCCCTGTGTACATTACGGTGATGATGATTATTATTTCCTCTTTGCCCCCACTGGCATTTTCCTCCCCCTCCTCTTTTGAAGGTGCTGATGTATGTTGCTATGTAACAGACCTTTGGTATCTTGCCCAAGTGCTGTTTCTCATCAGTGAGACACATTATAGTCAAATTAATCCTTCTCTTATATAACATCTAAAATATGGGACAAGGGATGTGCAGATAAATTCAACCCTAACAAAGATTTTACTAATTACTTATAGTACAATAAAATCCTACAGGATTACAGTCTGTCCAAAAGAGCCATGGACCTGAAATTACATTGGGGTCATCTAAAAATTCTCCCTAAATATTTCAGCAATCATTAACCCAAATTTGGAACAGTTTCTTCTCAGGGCCTGTGTGATGTGGATATGTTAACAATCCACATAGGAGTACAGCAGCATGGATAAACCATTCAGTTGACTGACCTTGCTCCATCATTCAATACAATCATGGCTGATAATCCATTCCGTGTTATTAACTTATTTCTTTACACCTTTGGCATTTAGAAATCTGTCAAACTCACGTTTAAACAAACTTAATGATTTAACTTTTACAACTTTCTGAGGAAAAGAATTTCTCCTCATCTTGTTCCTAAATGGTTTCTCAATTTATTTAAAATTATATTCCTTGATCCTCAGCTTCCTAATCTGGGGATACATGTCAAGTGCAGCTACCTTGTCTATCTTTGAAAGTAGTTTGAAGGCTTCAATTAGATCACCTCTCAACCTTCGAAGTTCTAGATAATACAAGCCTAGTTTTTCCAAAGTCTCACTTCAAAGGCCAGTCCCACTGTCCAGGGAACAAGTCTGCTGAATGGTCATTGCACTGTTTCTGTGATAATAATATCCTTCTTCAGCTAAGGAGAGCAAACCTAAACACAGTACTTCAGGTGCACTCTAACCAAGCTCTTATACAATTGAAGCAAGACTTGACTACTCCTGCTCTCAAATCGTCTTGCAATAAAGGCTAACAATAACATTAGCCTTCCTAATTGCTTGCTGTGCCTGCATGTCTGCTTCAGTGACTTATTGTCAAGGACACCCAGCTTCTGAAACTTTTGGCATTGGTTATACCTTAAGAGAGAATTGTGGTCAGGTGACACACTCATTACGCATAGATGATTTCAAAACTTTTTTTAGTAGGAAGTAATATATGTAAGAAAGTTAAATTTTTCTTGCATACATCATTTTTAACTCATTTGTCAACTGTAATGTTTTGACTATAGCTGGTTAATCCTGTAGCCAGTGCAGCCTGTAATCAACTTTTGAAACCTCCTAGGTTGCAATAAAATCTCCTTATGCTGAATATTTCAGTGTAAAGTGATATTACGAAAGATTGATGTTTCCTGTGTAAAGTAGTATGCTCAATAGCAGCATAAGGATTGGACCATAAGGCATAGGAGAAGAATTAGGCTATTTGGCCAATCGAATCTACTCAGTGACTTGATCATGGCTGATATGTTTAGAGTCAGAGTGTCATAGAGTCATCGAGTTATACAGCATGGAAACAGACCCTTTAGTCCAACATGTCCGTGCTGACGAAGTTGCCCAAACTAAATTAATCTCACTTGCCTACGCTTGGCCTATATCCTTCTGGACATTTCCTGTCTTTGTACCCGTCCAATTGTCTTTTAAATGTTGTAATTATACCTGCATCTACCATTTCCTCTGGAAATTCATTCTGCATACAAACCATTCTTTGTGTAAAAAAAGTTGCTCCTCATATCCCTTTAAAATCTTTCTCCTCTCGTCTTAAAATTATGTCCCTATTTTTGAATTCCCCTACCCTAGGGAAAAGATTTTTGCTATACACCTTATCCATACTCCTCATGATTTCATAAACCTCTATAAGGTCACCCCCAACATCCTAAGCTCCAGTGAAAAATGTCTCAGCTTATCCGGCTTCTCCTTACAACTCCAATCCTCCAGTTCAGTTGTGAATCTTTTCTGCACCCTCTCCAATTTAATAATATCCATCCTATAGTAGGGTGACTAGAACTATACACAGTACTCCAAACTGGCCTCACCAATGGCCTGGACAACCATTATATGATGTCCCTACTCCTACACTAAACAGAGTGAACAAGGAAGGCAAGTGTGCCAAATGCCTTCTTCACCACCCTGTCTATCTGTGACACAATGTTCAAGGAACTATACACCTGAACCCCTAGGTCTCTGTTTGACAACCCTCCCCAGGGCAGCTCCACCGCCTTCCCTGCTAGGGTCCCTTTCCATTCCCCTCATCTGCTGTGCCTGAAGTTAGAGTCCTGACATTTCTACACTCTCTGCCCTATTACTTGCTCTGGAAACCTAAATAATCACTGTAGAACCCTGCATCCTTTAACCTTTTCCATAACTTTCCATGCAACTGAACCCCCTCCCCCTCTTTTTAGTTATTTCACCAAGCCTCAGGTCCCAGCATGAGTCGGGTAGAGCCTGTCCCATCAGAGCAGCTCCCTCCTTCTCCAGTATTGGTGCCAATGTCCCATAAATTTCAACCTATTTCTCCACACAAATCTCTGAACTATTATTTACCTCTTTAATCTTGTTGACCCTGTGCCAATTAGCTCATGGCTGAGCTCATAATCTGGACATTATTACTTTTTTGGTTGTGCTTTTTCATTTAGCTGCTCTTATTCACTGAGCAGAACCTCTTTCTACCTTTATCGTTGGTACCTACATGGACCATGACAGCTGGCTGTATCCCCTCCCACTCCAAATTCCTCTGAATTCCAGATGAGATAGCCTGAAACTAGGCATCAGACAGGCCCTGATCCCCTGACTATACTATCCCAGATTACAACTACATGTCTCTTTTCTCCCCTTCCTCTTGAATGGCTCCCTGACCCATGGTGCTATGGTCAGTTTGCTCATCGTCCCTACAGCCCCCACTCTCATCCACAGAGACAGCAAAAAGCTCAAACCTGTTAGACAAGTTCAAGGGGTGAGGCTTCTTCAGCACTACCTCCTGGATCCCTCTACCTTACTCTCTCCTAATCACACCTTCCTGTCCCTAACCACTGACTGAATTTGTGCTCGTTAGTCTGAGGAGTGTGACACTGCCTTCTGAGACACAGCATCCAGGTAACTCTCCCCCTCCCTGATGTGTTGCGTTTTTCAAAGCTCAGATTCCAGCTCATCAACTCTGAGCTTGAATCCTTCAAGCAACCAATACTTGCTATACATGTGGCTACTATGAACCACAATGGAATCCATCAGCTCCCATATTATGCAGGTGCAACACATCATCTCATCCAGCACCTTTATTTAATTACTTAGGTCTTAATTGTTTTTAAATTTCAATTTAACTTTTAATTTGTAGCCTGCAAATATTTCATCTCTTTTCCTCCAATCTGAAAGGCAACCTAAAATAGACAGACAAATAAGTTGCTATTATCAACCAATGACCTTATGGTTTACCTGTGATGTCACTGTTTGTGCTGGGTCCCTGACCAACTTATCCTGTTTAAAGAAAACCTTACAAACTTGGACCCAAGACAAAAAGCAAGCAAAAAGTGCCTCTTCAATTCTGAGCCAAATTCCCCCATGAGCTCCAAATTCCCAGAGCTATATATTATCTTGGGCTGTGTCTCATTTAGATGTTATCAATGCTACTTGATCATGCAAAGCTTATTGCCCTTGCTGATTTTTGCTTGATATTATTCTGCTGCGATACATTTCTAAATAATCAAACTCTTGTATAAATTGCAAAGGAAAAGGAGGTGAATGTGGTTATCAAGAAATATTCTCATGATGACTGATCCAAACTGAATGTACAAAATGTACAAAAAAGGAGTGAGTCTTTCCATTCATAAATGAATAGTTTTGTTCTATAGTTATCAGATTAGAACCAACGGATTTATTATTTTAATAACAGTTTCTGATTTTACATTGATTGTGTCACCAGAGTCATGACCCAGACACCTACTTCATACAAATATGAATTTAGATTAGATTACTTACAGTGTGGAAACAGGCCCTTCAGCCCAACAAGTCCACACCAACCCTCCAAAGAGCAACCCACCCAGACCCACTCCCCCACATTTACCCCTTCCCCTAACACTACGGACAATTTAGCATGGCCAATTCACCTAACCTGCACATTTTTGGACTGTGGGAGGAAACCAAAGCAAACTCACGCAGACACAGGGAGAATGTGCAAACTCCACACAGACAGTTGCCCGAGGCAGGAAATGAACCTGGGTCTCTGGTGCTGTGAGGCAGCAGTGCTAACCACTGTGCCACCATGCTACCCAATTGAAAACCTACCATGACTATTTGGCCCGACCATCTCAAACTACTTCATCAATGCCCTTCCCTCCATTATAGATGGGGACGTTTGCTGATGTTTGCACATGTTTAGTACCATTTGTGACTCTTCAGATACAGAAGCATAACATGTCTAAATGCAAACAGATCTGAAAAACATTTTGGCTTCGCTGATAAGCAGCAATGTCCATCTCCAAAAAAAGAGTATTTAACCGTCTCCCTTTAACATTCAGCAGCATTACCATTGTTGAATTCCTTACTATCAGCATCTCGGTTGTTACCATTGACCAGAATGTTAACTTTTACTCAGGTCACAGTTCAGGTCAGATACTGAAAAGTCTTTGACTTCCCCAAGTCTGTCCATCATTGATACGGCATATCGAGGAGTGTGATGAAATGCTCTCTACTTGCTTGGGTTGGTGCATCTCTAACAACAGTCAACAACTTGATACAATCCCAACAAGGCAACTATCTAGATTGGCACTCCCTCCACCAGTGACACCGAATGACAGCAATATGCACCATCTACAAAAAAGTACGATAGCAACATTCCCAGGATCCTTCAACAGCATGTACATAACCTACAGCCTAAAAGGGCAAGTGCAGCAGATGCATGGGAAAACCACCAGTTATAATTTCCCCTCCAAGCCATTCACCTTTCTGACTTTGAGCTATATTGTAGATTCTTCGCTATCTCTATGATGTGGTCTCTCCATAGTTCTGCACAACTGAAGCAAAACATCCTCACTGTTATAAACTCAAAATACTATGCATGTTGCAACACTGAAACAAAAACTGACAGTGGTGAAGAAACTCAGCAGTCAAGAGTGTGTTGCTGGAAAAGCACAGCAGGTCAGGCAGCATCAGGGGAGCAGGAGAATTGACGTTTCAGGTCGGAGCCCTTCATCAAAAACTCAGCAAGTCTGGAAGCACCTGTGAAACAAAAGTTAATGTTTGAGTCCAATATGACTAGTTCTGAAGAAGAATCATATCAGATTCGAAACATTAATCCTTCATTTTACGCTCAATATTTCCAGTACTAAAAGTCAGCATCGAATTCATCTTCTTGATTATGAGCTGAACTACAACTTAATATTTTGTAATTCCTGCACCAGAACATGTACCAGAACATGTAATTCCCTCTGTACTACGAAATTCTGCAGTTATTTTCTGTTTTACTAATACTCTTAATTTTCATTTTTCCTGTTACAGTGAGCAATTTCACATTTTCCCACATTGTACTCCATCTGTCAGATTTTTGCCCATACCTTCAACCTTTCTCTATCCACTATCTTCCTTATGCTTTCTTCACATTGTACTTTCCTATTGAACTAGGTATCATTTTAGCAATCATACCTTTGCTCTCCTCATCTAAATCATTGATGTAAGTTGCAAAATATTGAGGCTTCAGCATAGACCTCTGCGGACTCGATTGTTACATCCTTCCAATCAAAGACCCATTTCTGCACATTTCTGTTTCCTGTCATTCAGTCAATCTTCCATTCATGCGCTTTCATTTTCCACCTTAACTTTGATGTAGCACTTTATCAAATGCCTTTTCTCCTTAAGTCTAATGCTCTTCCTATCGTCTGCAATTCACCATGTAAGGTGGGACTGCCCTTCACAATTTTTCTATGTAATAGAAACATAATTATTTTGAGTAAAGTATAATATCCTTTTAAATATCTGTCATTGTGTTTTTATTGTGTTTTATCCATAGTCTAGTGTACTTGTACACTTCAACTAGCTGAGCTATCACATTCACATAATTGACCTTATTTAGGTTTAAAAATTAGTCTCAGATCCAAACTTCTCCCAATCAAACTGAATATAAAATTCGATCATATTTTGGTCACTGCAACCTAGAAGTACATCAAGCCCCGCGTCATTAATTAATCCTGTCACACTGTACAACTCGATGTCTAACCTGTCTTCTGTTGTAAAATATGCTGCTCTAAGAAACTATATTAACTTCAAGGGAGGAGATGCTTCCACAAACAATTATTCTGGATAGAATTAGGAAGTTTCAGCATGGATTTCTAATGGGGACATTCTGTTTAATTAACATTCTGGAATTTTTGAGGTGGAATAGAAAAACTCAATGAAACTAACACTGTTAATGTTGTATTCATGGACACCTGCAAGATCTCTGATATATTGCCATACAACAGATTTGTGAGGAACGTTATAAATCACAGAATAAAAGGGTCAGCAGTAAAGTGCGTACAATACTGGATGAGGGATAGCAGAGAATAATGATAATTGAATATATTTCAGGCTGCAGGAAGATTTTATTGTGTTTTATCCATAGTCTAGTGTACTTGTACACTTCAACTAGCTGAGCTATCACATTCACATAATTGACCTTATTTAGGTTTAAAAATTAGTCTCAGATCCAAACTTCTCCCAATTTGTACTGAAGTTCTCAAGGGGACAGCATTGAGACCTTTCCTTTTCCTAATAATGTAGAACCTCGATTTTTCGAATGAGACAGGCAGAAAGCATTTGTTTGCAGAATTGATCTTTCAGATAATCGATCTGATCGTAAACAAGCAGTAATTTATGAGCGTTGGTTATCTGAACTTTTCTCGGTTTTCTGAGAATGCACAACCATAATGCCATTTAACCGACAACTGAATACTGAGTCACCTAATACAGTTTTTATGGGACATGGAGATCTTGTTCGGATATTCCAAGATTTGGATAATTGATGTTCGGATAATTAACATTATACTTATGTTAATGATCCAGATCTTGGTGTACTAATAACAACTTCAAACTTTGTTGATGACATGGAACTTGGAAGATTTGTAAACCATGAGGAGGATAGTGTAGAACTGCAAAAGGTCATTGACAAGTTAGTGGACTGGGCAGATAGGTGGAGAATGAGATTCAATGTAGAGAAATGTGAGCTGGTGCATTTTTACAGGAACAACATTAACTATTATATAGGGAGTACAATTCTAAAGGAGGTGCAAGAGAAAATGGACTGAGTGTACAGATTATTGAAAGCAGCAGAACAGGTAGAAAGAGCAGTAAGTAGAGCATAGTGTACTCAGTTTTATTAAAAAGGGTATAGAGTACAGAAATAAGGAGGTGATGTTGACAACACCTGTTAAACCTTAGCTGTTACCTTGTGCTCAGGTTTGGTCATCACCTTATAGGAAGGATGTGAGAAAGTGCAGAAGTTATTAACAAGACTGGGCCCAAGAATAAGAATTTCAACTATAGGGATATCTTGAAAAAGTTGAGACTGTTCTCCTTGAAGAGAAGACTAAGGAGATCTGTTAGAGATTTTCAAAATTGTGAGTGGGCTAAATTTGGTTTTTGATTAATTGCCACATGTATTTTACAGTAAAAATCCAATAAAATACAATGAAAAACTTTCATTTGTCACCAGAAAATGACACAATTTTGAATAAATTAAGAATATGGAAAAGAAAGATATAGCTTGACGAGAGTCCTGATCCAGCTCATCACCATCAATGATTCTACACCACCAACCCTCTGCAACTGCCTCGGCGCCATCCACACTGAACCCAACCAACACCACAATAGCCAATCCCCAACCACCACTTCGTTCCCTCCTGCACAACACCCAATAACATCAGAGTCACATCTCTCACCACTGGGCCCACCACATCAATGTTGTCTTGACGCCCTTTCACTACTGCTTCACTGTCACCAGCACCAGACCCAACCAACAACAAAGTCGCTGAACCTCAGGCCATCTTTTGCCATGAGGCCTATCTTGCTAACTTCATCTCTACCAATATAGCAGCACTGATTCCAGGTGCGGTGCTTGCTCCAGAAAAGTAATTAGGTGCTCACTGTCCTCTGTACTGGACCTGCTCAAAGTCTGCTGTAGGCCCACCTGAGGTCTGTGCCCTGGGCCCGCCCAAGATCCACACCTTGGGCCTGGCTCGAAACCATTTGAGATTCATGCCATAAGCCCACTTGAGGTCCATATGTGAGGCTCTCACCACCGCCAATGGAAAGGATTTGGTAAGTAAGTTAAAAAAGGAAAAGAGAAGGGAAAAGAAGAAAAAGATAAGCAGTCAGAGCTGATGAGCTCCAGCACAGGAGCTCTACTATGCTGCCATCTTGGACTGGACTAACTAGAGAGATAAACTATTCCTGCTTATAATAGAAACAAGAGTCAGAGGGCATAAAATTAAAACAATTTGCAAAAGAAGTGAAGGTGATAAAAAGAAACTTCTCTCACTCATTGAGTAGTGAGGATATGGAATGCACTGACTGGAAGTAGGTGAGGCAGATTCAGTTGAGGCAATTAAGGACGGCATTCGGGAATTTTTTTAACTTTTCTTAATTTACTTCAATTCAGTTACTGAGTTTTAGATGCTACATGTATTCAGATACCGGGCCTTTAGTTTTGTCTTTTTGTGATCATTGGAACATAATGTCTTGACTGTTGGTGTATTGCTGGCATTTGCTTCTCTGCGCACCTTCCTAGCATTCTCTGACCCTCATCTCCCATATCACTATTTCCTTTCCTTACCTTATGTCTACTCTTTAATATACTTCCTTCCACATTTGACTTTTGGCCCCAACATTTAGTTTAAAACCCTCTCTGGTAAACAATTCACAAGAGCACTGGCCCCAGCAATGTTAGAGTATAAACCATTCCACTTGCCCCAATATCAGGACCTGTATTAGGCCGTCGAACTGGAACACATTCCTCCAACACCAGTCTATGAACTATATATTCATTTCTCTAATCTTATGTACTCTATGCCAATTGCAGGTGACTCAGACAGTAATCCAGTGGTTATAACTGTTGAGATTCAATTTAGTGCCTAGCTCCACACACTCACTATGCAGAACATCTTTCTTTTTTCTGTCTATGTCATTGGCACATACATGATCCACAGACATTGAATCCTCCCCTTGCCTTTGTAAATTTCTTTCTCGCCCCGAGCAATGTCCTAAGTCTAGGCATTGGGCAGGCAACACAGCCTTACGGACTCTTGGTGTTTGCTGCAGACAATGATGACAATCACCCTTACTCAACTATCTCTTACTGCTCTTATTACACTCCTTGTTGTTCCCTCCTCCCCCACCAACTTAAAAGGCTTGTTGTATCACGGTACCATAGTTAGTTTACACATATATCCTGCAATCCCCACTTCCATCTAAACAGGCTGAAAGAACTCAAACCTATTGGATAATCACAAAGGCTGAGGTTGCTGTGCTTCTCTCTGGGCTCTCTTGGCTGCATCACTCAGTGTTCCTTTACCATGGAACAAATCAGAAGACCCTATTCTAGGTGATGTGACTGCCTCCTGGAAGAAACAATCCAGGAGATGTTCTTCCTCTCCGATGTATCCCAGTGTCTATAGTTCAATCTCCAGCTCATAAATTCTGAGGCAAAGCTGCTCAAACATCAAACGCTTACCGCTGATGTGTTCATCCTGGATCACAATGGGATTCAGATCACTGCAGACTTCACTCAGTATCTTAATAAGTTTTAGTTATGGTATTATATTATTCACTTACTTCGATTGGCTTTAGTATATTTGATTATTTATTATTATTTTACATAGTCTGTTAAATTTAAGAATAGAAGGGACCTTAACCACTTACCAGGGGCTTAAAAAAAGCTTGCTTCTTTCTCTGTAGCAGAACAAATTGCAATTAGCTCCAATGAACCTCGCTCTGTCTCTGACTGCGTGTTATGGGGTCCTTACCTCACCATTCCCCATCATTGAGCAACAGTCAGAAAAGGAGATTCTGACTCATAGGATAAACTCTTGTGATTAAGTTTCCTGACCTGAAATGTTGGATGAAACTAGCATGCTACAGGTTTGTGAGAACTTTATTTGCATGTGTATCAACATCTCATTAAAATTACAACTTGACACAAGCTCTTGAATTTCGGAAGAAGTGCTTGCTGTTTTGTCCTAGTAATAACCATAATATGGCTTTAAATGATGGGAAGACCAAGGGGAAATAACCCCTCCATATCTACTTTGTCAAGTTCCCTTAAAATTGGGTGCATTTCTGTTTCAGTTATGTATTTCTTATAATGATTTTGGGCTTTGCCTCAAACAAAAAGGAGACAGATTACACCACACCTCACAGCATGCTTCCAAATTCCTTAGGAAGACACGAGGAAAACTAATCAAATGTTAACAGTTATCAGGCCGGGAATTGAATACAAAGGCAAGGATGTTGCACTTCAGTTATGCAGGGCATTGCAGAAACTACATCTGGAGAACTGTTTTTGATACTGGTCACCTTATTTAAGGAAGGATGTGAAAATGGCATGGTGGCTAGCACTGTTGCCTCAAAGTGCCAGGGACCTGATTTCAATTCCACCTTTGGGTGACTCTCTGTATGGAGTTTTCTTGCTCTCTCTGTTTCTCCTGGATGTTTTGATTTCCTCCCACAGTTTACAAAGGTGTGCAGGTTATGAGGGTGGGCCATGCTAAATTGTCCTTACTGTCCAGTAATATTATGGGCGGCACGGTAGCACAGCGGTTAGCACTGCTGCTTCACAGCGCCAGAGACCCGGGTTCAATTCCCGCCTCAGGCGACTCTCTGTGTGGAGTTTGCACATTCTCCCCGTGTCTGCGTGGGTTTCCTCCGGGTGCTCCGGTTTCCTCCCACAATCCAAAAATGTGCAGGGGTTAGGTGAATTGGCCATGCTAAATTGCCCGTAGTGTTAGGTGAAGGGGTAAATGTAGGAGAATGGGTCTGGGTGGGTTACGCTTCGGCGGGTCGGTGTGGACTTGTTGGGCCGAAGGGCCTGTTTCCACACTGTAAGTAATCTAATCTAATCTAATGTATAGGCTAGATATATCGACTGGGATAAATACGTGTCGGGGTAGGAGGGTCATTGCAGACTCAATGGGCCAAGTAGTCTTTTTTTCACATTATAGGGATTGTTTGAAAACATTGGAGCCAATTCAAAGCAGATTTACTGGACTAATATCTGGAATGGCAGAAGTGGGTACTGCAGATGCTGGAGATTTGAGTCAAGATTAGAGTGGTGCTGGAAAAGCACAGCAGGTCAGGCAGCATCCAATGAGCAGGAAAATCGACCTTTTGGGCAAAAGCCCTTCATCAGGAATGTTTGTGGCTCATTCCTGATGAAGGACTTTTGCTAGAAATATAGATTTTCCTGCTTCTCGGATGCTGCCTAACCTGCTGTGCTTTTCCAGTGCCACTCTAATCTTGACTAATATCTGGAATGGATGGGTTGTCTTCTGTGGAAATGTTGGACAGTCTAGACTTGTATCATCTGGAATTTAGAAGAGTAAGTATCAATTTGATTGATACATATATGATCCTGAGGCATCTTGTCAGGATAGACATGGAAATGACATGTCCATTTATGGGGAGATCTAGAACTTGGATGTTACAATTTCAAAATAATTGGTTGTCCATTTAAAATAGAGATGAAACAAAGGATCATGGGTCTTTGGAACTCCCTTGCTGAAGGGGTGGTAGAAGCAGAGTCCATGAATATGTTTTAGGTAGAAGGAGATAGATTCTTGTTAAGAAAGGGGGTCAATGGTTGTCAGTGGTAGGTAGGAATGTTGATTTGAGATTATAATCAAGTCAACCATAGCTGAAGAGGTTAAATGGCCTCCACAAATCCTCATTCACACACATGTGTGATCTCCTATATCCTGCCTGATGGTAGTTGTCGCCCTATTCCTTCCCTGTTCCTGAGTGGGCAAGCAACATCCAGTATTGGTGCAGACTTACAGCGAGAGAGGGTCTATCGCAGCAGGCTTTAAATATGGAGCCTAAACTGTTGGTCCCAAAATGTTCTCGTTGCCTGCTCCTTAAGATTCACTGTTCAACATAATAAGCTGGAAAACTGAGTCCAAACAGAAGTGACAACCTTTAACACATCCACATCATGCTGAGAGTCCTAATGGAAACCTTTGCTCATGATTCCCAAAGTTAAAAGCTTCAGGACTCCAAATGCAATCTTTATCCCAGACTTTGGTGTCATAAAACCAATTTTGACAACATTCCAAATATAAGTTGTTATAGAGTCAGAGAATCACAAAGTCCTACATAACAGAGACAGGGCCTTTGGCCCAAACTGGTCCATGCCGACCAAAATGTTCATCCATTCTAGTGCTTATTTTAGTGTCATTAGCAAACTTACTAATCATGCCATGTATATTCTCATCCAAATCATTGATATAGACAACAAACAACACTGGGCCCAGCACCGACCTCTGACGCACTCCACTACTCACAGGCCTCCAGTCTGACAAGCATCCTTCCACCATTACCCTTTGCTTCCTACAGTCAAGCCAATTTTGTATCCAATTTGCCATCATCCCCTGGATTCCATGCGATTTAACCTTCCAGAGCAGCCTACTATGTGGAACCTTATCAAAGGCCTTATCAAAATCCATATAGACTACATCTATCACCCTGCCCTCATCAACCTTCCTGGTCACTTCATCAAACAAATTTGAGGCATGATCTCCCATGCGCAAAGCCAAGCTGAGTATTCCTAACCAAACCCTGTCCTTCCAAATGCATGTATATGTAATCTTTCAGAATCTTCTCAAGTAACTTACCTAGCACAGATGTTAGGCTTACTGATCTACAGTTCCCAGGTTTTTCTTTGCAGCCCTTCTTAAAAGCACAGCATTGACTATGGAATACGTTGAGATTTTCAGACAAAATGGCAAGTGCTACCCAAGTGCAAAATCTTTGCTTCCGTGTGAGAGTTTAATGTTGCATGGATGCAGTTGTGACAACATCAGCGGAGCACTAGTACCCCTAGCCAAGGTCTAGAATAGCTACAATAACCACATCCCAACAATGTGGGAAATTGCCTAGGTATGTTCTGAATGTAAAAAGCAGGACAATTCCAAACCGGTCTATCATCAGCCTATCACTTTACTCTCGATCATCAGCAAAATGATGGAAGGGACTATCAAGCAGCATCTGCAAAAGGAACAATCTGCTCACTAATTCTTATTTTGGTTCCACTGGGGCCACTTGCCTTCTGAATTCATTATAGCCTTGATCAAAACACAAACACTGGAGATGAAGTGAGAGTGACTGGCCTTCATAATCAAGGCTGCATTTAACTGCAATACAAGAATTAATGGGAATCAGGAGAAAGTAGTCCACTGGTTAGAGTCACACAAAGGAAAATAGTTGGGTTATTTTTGGAGGTCAGTCATCGCAGCTTGAGGATATCACTATAGGTGTGCTTCAGGTGTGTCCTAGGCACAACAATCTTCAGCTACCTCATTGATGATGTCCATTTGATCATGAGGTGGACTGTTTTCTGATGTCTGCACATTGTTCAGCATGATTCATGACTCTTCAGATACTGAAGCAGTCCATGTCAATACACAACAAAACCTGGACAGCATTCAGACTTGAGCTGATATATGGCAAGTAACACTCACGCACACAAGTGCTAACAAGAAGATCTTAGTGCATATTACCATCACTGAATCTACCACTATGTCACCCATCAGATTTTACCTCACTCTCTCACTTTCCAATGTAAGTGTTTGCTTGAAATTCATCCTCTCCTGGCCAGAATTTTGCTACTAAAGTATTTACCATGAGTCTGGAAGTTGGCCACTTAACGGACTCACCTCAAGGATCCATCACATGCACGGGAATTGACTTGCTGACCCCAGAAGCATGTCAGAGGGAGGGCACAGGGAAATGAATCTCAAGGCAAGCTGGTAAAAAGACCCAAATCAGTTTTCAGGGACTTAGTTGTTCTAGAAATAGTTATGCCTTCTGACC
The DNA here is from genome assembly GCF_004010195.1 of Chiloscyllium plagiosum. Lineage (NCBI taxonomy): Eukaryota > Metazoa > Chordata > Chondrichthyes > Orectolobiformes > Hemiscylliidae > Chiloscyllium > Chiloscyllium plagiosum. The sequence continues at coordinate 67,514,375 of NC_057721.1, read as the reverse complement.
AACATTTCTCAAATACATACACACTCTAATGTCAATTCATGCCCTTGTTCTGACACCCAGTCAAAAATTTTAAATTTGCCTCAGTGTTAAAACTGTTACAAAAACTCCATTTTATTCAGACATGACAACAAAGATGAGCTAAGCATTAAACAGTATCTTCAAACTGCCAATTAAAATGGGAATTCACAACCTTCACTGAGATATATTTGAGATTTTGAAATTCAAACAAACATTCATAATACACTTACTAGCATATGAACATTGAGCTCTATTGAAACCTTAGGTACAGGTGCTAATGGTTTTTCTAACTTGCACCAGATTGCCTATCAATTAAAACAGCTCAGAAGTCAATCCTTTAATTCCAACTGCCTGCTGTAGCCTTTTTTTTTAATTTTCAAGGGATTTAGAAAAATCAAAACAAAGATGCAGGAGTAGCCATTTAGCCTTTAGAGCCTGCATTACTATTGAATATGATCATGGCTTATCATGGAATCTCAGTATCCCATTCCCACTTTCTCTCCATACGCCTCGATCCCTTTAACCGCTAGGGCCATGTCCAGCTTCCTCTTGAATATATCTAATGAATAGGCCCCAACAGCTCCCGGTGAGAGAGAATTCCACAGGTTCACAACTCTCTGAATGAAGAAATTCTATCTCATCTCAGTCTTGAATGGCTCACCCTTTATTCTGAGACTGTGACCCTTAGTTCTGGACTTCCCAAACATCAGGAACATTCTTCCCGCATCTAATCTGTCCAGTTCCATCAGAATCTTATATGTTTCTATGAAATCCCCCCCTCATTCTTCTAAATTCCATTGAGTACAAGCCCAGTCAGTCCAGTCTTTCTTCATAAGTCAGCCTTGCCATCCCAGGAATCAGTCTGGTGAACCTTTGCTGGACTCCCTCAGTAGAAAGAATGTCTTTTTTCAGACTAGGAGACCAAAACTGCACACAACACTCAGGGTGTGGTCTCACCAAGTCCTACGTAACCATTTAAGTAACTTTAAATCGTGCCAGCTAAATAAGTTTTATTTGCCCTTCAAAAGCATTTATATCAACTCCACAAATTTGTGATTCCCACACTGAAGACCCTTAACACCAAAAAAAGGGTCTATTTGAATTTAATACTAATTTCAAATGGTTTGTCTGAGACCGGGTTTCCATCTAGTGTGTTTCACACTCCAGCCCCTACTGACAAAAAAATGGAATCTGTTGAAAATGGGAGTACAACATCCATATTAAGGACTCACCCATCATTTTAAAAAGTTTCAGGAAAGTCCAGTCCGATGTGTCTGGTGGAGAGTGTAAAGGCAGATGAGGATATGAAGCAGTTGTACCAGGTAAGAATAGGACAATGTTCTTTACTTACACTCCTTGCCATGTGGTAGTCAGTCTGCACACTATTTACATTTCAACATTACCACCACTGTCTCAGAAACCTTGCTTCACTTTCATAGTACAGATGTAAAGCAAAACTTATTTAGACTGATGCCATAGTAAAGGAGTAAGTGTAGTCAAAGGGAAGTTCAAAGACAGTCATTATGCCAAAGGAAGTACTGTAAGAGTGAACATGGAGCTCACTAGTCAAGAAAAGAGACACTAGGGATTGCAAATAAATAACAGCTCAATGCCATACATCACACCAGCACCTACCTTGAGCAGCATTGCCTCTGAGCAATGTAGACAAATACAGTTAACTGATAAGATCCCTGATCAATGCCATAATTTAGCAATGAATAAATGCCTATTTAGAATTATTAACACTCGCAAATCAATGAAAATTTAAAAGTCTTCTGAATTATTTGTAAACGCTTTAAGTTGAAAAATGTTAAAGTTGCTACCAGCTTGAATTCTATAACTGTGAAAAATTCTATAAAATTAGACCTACTCTTTATAGTTGAAGGATAAAAATAATAACTTCCTCATTTTGAACAATTTCAACACAATCAGCCCAGAGAGTGCAGTTAGAAGTAAAAAAGATGTACTGCAGCATTTTGTAATAATTGCTGCAGGCCATGCTCCATGTTTCCTGCTGATTAGAAAGCTGAACGGAATGGAGCTGAAACCTGAAGCAGACAGGTGAGAAAGGTGCTCCAAATCCCTCCAGACATGCTTGAGAACTGTACACTGCCCAAGACAGCTGAAATTATACAAATGGGCTACACAGAGTGCTGTTGCACTTGGGAGTGTGGTAATAGTTACTGAACAAGTCCCAAAATCCATGTTAAAGGCTGAGAGGTCACTGCTGAAATGTGAACTCCTGTTTCTCCCTATTTCTTAACTCGCTCTGTGCTTGTAGAAGTTTCAAGTTTTGTTTCAGATTTTCAGTAATAGTGCTTATAAGGGTATAGAAATGAAAATTGATGCTATTCTCACAAAACTCCCTTCTATTCACTGTACTATTCTATCACAGTTTGTGCTGAAATACAATACAAAATAATTTTTTTCTACAAGCATATACCTCTGCATTTAAAATGCTCTGGGTGTCATAGAATCATAGAGTCAATACAGCATGGAAACAGACCCTTCAGCCCACACTGTCCATGTCAACCAGTTTCCCTAAACTGAACAAGTCCCATACATCTGCATTTGGCCCATATCCCTCTAAATCTTTATGAAATAACTATATAGAGGCTGGTATCCACCACCACGTCACTCTTTATTTACACATGGAAAGTCCTTGACACTGATCCAGCTCCATCAAAGCCAGCCCTCAGAAAATCTGATACTCTTGTTTATGTCTGTCAGCCAGGGCTCCCTGATTGGACCAGATTAACAGCTCCAATCAAGGAACCTATAATCTATGAGATCCAGCTGGCTGACCACATTACAATCATTACATTTTCCTATCCATGAATTCTCCCACTCTGAGGAAAAACCCTTGGCTATTCACCTTATCTGTACTGCTCATGAAGTTATAAATCTCTCAAGCTCAACCCTGCACTCCAGTCCCAGAGAAAATGGTTCCAGCCTATCCAACCTCTCCTTTTCACTTAAAATCTCCACTCTTAGTAACAGCCTTATAAATCTCTTTTGCACTCTTTCCAATTTAATAATTCTATAGTAAGGAGACCATGGTTGGATGCAATACAACAAATGGCATTATCAATGTGTTGTACAACCAAAACATGATGCCCTAACTCCTGTACTCAGTGCTCTAACTGATGATGTTAAGCATGCTAAACACCTTCACCATCCTGTCTACCTGCAATGCCATTTTCAAGGAACTAAGTGCCTGTACGCCTAGACCGCTCTGTTTGACAACACTCCCCAGGCCCCTATATTTAACTGTATAAACCCTGCCTTGGTTTGCCTGACCAAAATGCAATACCTCAGATTTACCTGAATTACACTCTGCTGTTGCTCAAACAACTGGCCTAGTTGATCAAGATTCCATTGTATTCTCATCCACAAACTTACCAACTGTGCTTTCTATATCTCATCCAAATCCTTTAGATAGATGACAAATAACAGTGACCCAGCACTGATTCTTGCAGAACACGGATTCTCACAAATCTCCAATCTGAACAACAACCCTCTGCCACAACTCTCCGTCTCCTATCAACAAGCCAATTTTGTATCCAATTGGTGAACTTTCAGGATTCTATTTAATTGAACTTCATTAAACAGTCTACTGTGCAGAACCATGTCAAAGGCCTTGCTAAATTTTATGCTCTGTCTTGTTTCTTTTCTCTCTAAAGCTGTATAGTTTTAATCTTCCTGGTACTTATACTTACTTAAACCCTGCATTAGAAACCCATAAAGTGAAGGGTTAATTTCTACGTATGTTGGGAATTGGATGAACAATTTGACTCACAGATAAGGGGAGAGGTGAACTGACATTCCTTTTGCATCAACGACCGCTCTATCCTTCTAGTATGCTTTATAGGATTATCTGGAAGTAAGAAGGAAAAAAATCCGGGCCCAAAGAGACCTGCCTATGATATTATACCTTCTTAGTGAGTTAGCAAATTGTCAAATATCAGTTATGTGGAAACCTGCCTGTTTCCAGTATGAAAATACCAGGGTAGACTTTAAGATTGGGGGCCAAATGAATGCAACTTCAGTAGGATGCCCTGGATGTTTAGGTTAATGCATAAATAGTTAATTAGTGAACACCAATCCTTCTGGCTTCCTGAAGAGAAAATTAGGCAACTGGCTGTACTTGGGCAGCCAGCCAATGGCATGGGTTCAGTGAGTTGGGAGAGCAGACCAGAAGATTTTTGTGAAGCTCAGTGCAACATGCATGCTCTTCCTAGGCTCCCAAAACCTTCCAGTCTTCATATTATGGATTGATCTCAATGCTGCCTTTATGATTATATAGCTAAATCTTTCAACAACATTAGAAATGGGATGGAAAGGTACCGTGTATGTTCCATCAATTTATCTTGTAATTCTATGATGTTGGTTGCTCCATAACAGCTATAGCAGGCCTTAGCTGCAGACCTAAATGAATTCTGGTCTTTCATTGTCAGGAACACCATTTGGAGACTATTTAACCCAAACCATCATCACCTCTATTGTTGAAATAAGACAAGTTTAACTGCTTAGTTTATCCAGGTTAACTAATGCTTCTAATGCAAAGATTTCAGTTAAAAATCATACAACACCAGGTTATAGTCCAACAGGTTTATTTGAAAGCACTAGCTTTTGGACCACTGTTCCTTCATCCATCTGATTTTTAACTTTGTACACGCCAGTCCAAAACCAGCACCTCCAAATCATGACTACCAAGGATTTCAGTCATGATTTGGAGGTGCCGGTGTTGGACTGGGGTGTACAAAGTTAAAAATCACACAACACCAGGTTATAGTCCAACAAGTTTATTTGGAAGCACACTAGCTTCCAATTAAACCTGTTGGACTATAACCTGGTGTTGTGTGATTTTTAAGGATTTCAGTGAGTGAGTTGTTTTGGATGAGGTGAAAAAATATTGGTAATAGAATAAAGGAGAGGGTTGAGAAAAACAAAACTTATACCTTTAAAAGAAAAGAAGAAAAAGTATAGAGATTAGGTGCAGGAGTAGACCAATTGGCCCTTTGAACCTGTACTACCATTCAATATGATCCTGGCTGATCATGCAATTTCAGTATTCCATTCCTGCTTTGCCTCCATACTTCTTGATCCTCTTAGCTACAAGGGCCATGTCCAGCTTCCTCTTGGATATATCTAATGAGCTGGCCCTAACAGCTTTCTGTGATAGAGAAATCCACAGGTTCACAATTATCTGAGTGAAGGAATTCTTCCTCTCCCCAGTCCTGAATGGCTTACCCCTTATTCTTAAGACTGTGACCTCTAGTTCTGGATTTCTTCAACACTGGGAACATGTTTCTTGCATCCAGTCTGTCCAGTCCCATCAGGACTTTATGTATTTCTATGAGGTCCACCTTCCCCAGAGACTGGCACAATGCTATGGGCGGCACAGTGGTTCAGCAGTTAGCACTGCTGCCTCACAGTGCAGGGATCCAGGTTCGATTCCAGCCTCAGGCTATGTGGAGTTTGCACAATCTCCCTGTGTCTGCATGGGCTTCCTCCGGGTGTTCCGGTTCCCTCCCACAGTCCAAAGATGTGCAGGTTAGGTGAATTGGCCATGCTAAAATTGTCCAGGGATGTTTAGGTTAGGTGCATTAGTCAGGGGAAATGCAGAGTAATAGGGTAGGGGAATGGGTCTGGGTGGGTTACTCTTCAGCAGAACAGTGTGGACTTGGGTGGACCAAATGGCCTGTTTCCACACTGTAGGGATACTTTCATGTTCATTCTGTGTTTCTTCTAAAGTCAATGAGTACAAGCCCAGTTAATCCAGTCTTCCTTCATATGTCAGTGCTGCAATCTCAGGAATCAGTCTGGCACTTGCAAACTGTGCATCAAGAGCATGAGTGACTTTCCTTTCCCCATCCAGCTTTTGGGTTCACAGTGCAGTGGTGATCTGGAATGGAGTAAGGAAGTCTGTAGGTGCAGAAACAAACTGGTTAGAAAGCCAATTTCCGTTCTCCGACACATCAGCTCAGCTCTCAATATCATTTAAAGGTCCTCTAACATCTCATCCCTCACTATCCTCCACTTAAGTCATCCACGTACTCTCCATACCCTCTACAATTGACACTTATGATCCTTACAAGCTGTGCAATACTAATGAAAATATTCCTAGTGCAGATGCAAAACAATTTAACCTTTGACAATATAATCAAACTCCTATTGAAAAGTATATCATCAATAATGCACAAAAACTGTTCTCCGTGAAAAATAAATGAAATTGCGTAAACAGATTATGACACCATTGTGAAACAGTTAGTCATTTCCCCAAACACCTGCGTCAGCAGAACTTTGTACTTCAGTAGTTTTAGAACTCAGCCAAGCATTTACTATGCCCACACATATCACCACAATGAAACATTATTTCAACTGCATGAGCCTGAAATTGAAAGAATGGATGATGGCTTCTCCATTTCAAAGAAGATTGCCGATTAACCAGCAGAGTGCAGCAGGTGCTTAGTTTCTTTTTACTTTTTTCAAGAGTGTATACTTTCTTCACAAGCAGAACTGCTAGTAACTTTAAATCCCAGTACCAAACATGACAAGGGGAGTTTATCAACACGTCTCTGTACGTCTGCGAATGAATTATAATTTGTTACTTTCCTCAATAGAATCAGTCCTGTAATGCATTTCAACACTCACACATTGATGGTTAATGTAATAGTTAGCTTCACTTTGGAGAACAGAATCCTATATTGAATCATTACATTAAAATCATATCTACATTACAATACAGCAATTAGATAATGACATTTGGAGGTGTTAAAATATTTTACACTTACCTTCCAGGATGTTTCAGACTCTGTAGCAGGATTTTTCCAGTGATCACAAATATTCCAAGCAGGTCTGTTTTTTTTAGCACTACTAGGCCCCACACCAACACCAGCAGAACCATGCTTTCCTGTGGTCCTCACAATGAAGACCCCAGCTTTGGAAGTGGTACCTTTGCATTTTCTTTTCATGACTTTTCTGGCCACCAGAAAAGCCACAGCAAATGGCGTCAGAATGGTGGAAAAAAATTGCTTTTTTATCAAAACCAAAAGGATGCTTTTAAGAATTGGCAAAAAAGATCTATTTCCTGGATGTCTAACACTATTCCCTCTACCCTATTTTCATCAGCATGAAATAAAGGTTCAGGTATCAAGCCCACAACCTGAAATTCCCACCCAACCAGCTCTACGATAGAAATAAACACCTTGAGGCAGTTTCTCCCTGACTCCTGGTTCACAACCATTCAGGAAAGGAATGAACAAAATTCTGGATTTGGTAACCTTCGCAAGACCTTATTTATGGCTCTTGTACTCTCCATGCCAACTCATGAACATTTATCCAGTGTGCACAAACAAAGAGTCATGTGATAGCAATGGCATGTCTGGAACAACTTAGAAAAAATGCATCCATTTAAGAATGTTTGTTAATTTTACAGCACTATAAACTATTTGATCATGTAGACATTCAAAAACTTCAATCCTCTTAGTGCTGTCAGAATAAGCATTGATACATTGACAAAATTGGTCACAGAAATTAAAACTTACTTTCGCCACTTAAAGATGTCAATCATGTTCAGTTAATAATTTAATTTGTTTTTCAAAACATATTCACTACATCTCACTTACATTGTTGTGCACTCTCAGCCAAGTATAAACAATTAAGACAGATTAGAAAACCATGTAGCCTGATAATCTTTTTTTCTAAGTTTTCAAATCACCTGTCCTTGGCTTACTTGCTTTTATTTATAACCTATTCTTCCCCTGTTTGTGTGGTTTCTCTCATCTGTTTTACGGTTGGGGGTAAGTTTTCAAAATGAAAACTGGTTTCTGATTGCCTTATTACTGGTCTTAAATATACTCAGTTTCAGTAAATCACAAGTTCTGACAGAGATTGGCAACTTGAAAATGAAAAGATGAATTTTATAATCAATGTTTGAAATCAAACTGAAATCTAATTTGGAAAACAGGTGCACTTCATATTTACCCATGGAGTTATGGAAAGTATCCAGTCTATATGTATTTGTGTTAATTATACTTCTAATATGCCTCTGACATAAAAGTGATGCAGTAGAAATGCAGGTTGGTGAGTTTCAAATGTGGAAATAGATGAAAAATTAGTATACCATAGAACCAGGAATAACAAATAGCATTGTTCACTTATGATTTGGAGGTGCTGGTGTTGGACTGGGGTGTACAAAGTTAAAAATCACACTCCAGGTTATAGTCCAACAGGTTTATTTTGATGCACTAGTTTTTGGAGCACTGCTTCTTCATCTACAACCACCTGATGATGGAGCAGTCTCCGAAAGCTAGTGCTTCCAAATAAACCTGTTGGACTATAATCTAGTGTGGTGTGATTTATAACATTGCTTGCTTAGGAGGAATGATTGCAGTGGGTTTCAGTATTTGATGATTTTTAATATCTGTTCACTTCACATTAATTATGTTATGTTATCTCTTTCACTGTTGCTTCAAAATAAGTGCAGATACCTGACAGGATTAGCAACATTGATTGCACATATTTGTGGAAGACTCATTCATGGCTGTCTGTCTGTAATTGCGTAACCACTATACACTCGCCACTGTTTGCCCAAAATGACTATCCCCATAATACAGCACCTTCCAGACCAATTAGAAATTCAACAAACACTTCATCAGCACTTGGATGATTCTTGACTATTCATTCCATGCCCAACATTTAAATGACTCAGGGTTTGAGATATAAAAATAGACTAGAAAACTGGGACTTTTTTCACTTGAGCGTAGAAGGTTGAGGATTGACTTTATTGAGGTTTGTGAAATCATCAGGGGCATGCATAAGGTGAAGCAAAAGGGTATTTTTCCTAGGGTGGGTGAGTCCAAAACTGGGAGCATATTTTAAGATGAGAGGAGAAAGATTTAAAAAGGACATGAGAGGCAACAGTCTTACACAGAGAGTAATTCATGTGTGGAATGAACTGTTAGAGAAAGTGATGGATGCAGGGAAAGTTACAATGTTTAAAAGACATTTGGATAAGTTCATGAATAGGAAAGGTTTGGAGGGATATGGACCAAATGCAGGCAGGTGGAGCTAATTTAGTTTGGGAACATGGTCAGGGTGGATTTTTGGACTGAAATGTTTGTTTCCCTGCTGTATGACTTTATGACTCTTATTAAAAAAGGAACATTTTAATCTAATTTTTGAACCTGCACCAATGGTATTTCCATCCATCCCACTTCTGGAAAATCATTCCCCAAGAAATAAATCATTAACTCCCGGGATTTGGCATCACCAGCACAAAATAACCACCGACATTTCAGTGTCACTGGCATCCACAGACTCATCAGAAGTTAAGTGCTCCTTCAACTCCCTTTAATTGTGTCCGAGGTATATTTAAAGAAAACCCCTGTGTAGTTCATTTCATCTCAAAATGGCATACTCTGTATCAGTATAAAGTGAAATCCTCACTCCAGGTGAATTTCATGGGATTCAACCAAAGATTTAAAGTTGTGGTCATGAGTAAGTATTTAAGTAATGACATAACGTGATTAAACTGGGTGTTAAATATTGGTATGGATAATATCGGAGATACGGAATGGTTAAATTCACTAAATGATGTATTGAGGCTAACAAGTGTGATTGCCTAAAGATTTGGTAGAAGAAATGCTTAAATTTATCTTAAATCTTTTATTTTGTCTTCTTCAGGAATTAACATGATGAGTTACGGCTAGAAATACAAGTCTAACTTTCTCAGGAAATAGTGATCTCACATTTTTCAGATATCCATATTAATTTCTGAAAACAAAAAGTTATCAACAAGACATATTTGACAATAAATTATGTTAAATATTAATTCCTGTCTCAATATTAGATTTTTCATTCCTTTCTTAAAATAAATTCCATATCTAGAGGTTTTCTGAGTATGTCCTTCCTGATCTTTCTGAATGCCAGACTTTGAATGTTTGGAGGCATTAGATTCTACTCTGTAGGCTGAAGGGATTAACCAGAAAGAAGGAAATGCGTAGTCTGACAGTGCTTTGGTGTTCTAGTGTGTGACGCCACTGTGTGGTATCATATAGGTTTGCACCCAGGCTTTTCTTGGATTGAATCTGTAACCTTGATGATCCACATGGCACAAGCACTTAGGGGAAATTAGTTGCATAATAAAAGACCTTGCACTTATATGCTGCTTTCCAATTCTCAGAATATCTCAAAATCCTTCACAGATAATTCATTACTTTCAAAATATAAGGCAGAATATTAACTGCCAAGGTGATGCAGGTTTGGGTCTGTGTGATGAATTTATCCCCTAAAAGTGATGTTGAGCTCACTTGGAGATTTTGTTATGAACAAGTTTGTAAAGTCTGTCAGATAAGTCATTGTGATCTGCAAAGAAGCAAATAATTCCTTTTTAACCAATGATAGTGTGGCACTATCATTGTGCTAAATGGAACAGACTTCAAACAGATCTAGCAACTCAAGACTGGACATCCATGAGGCACTGTGGGCCATCTGCAGTAGAATCATACTCCAGCACAATCTGTAACTTCATGGCCCAACATATTCCCCCACTCTATCATTAACCTCAAGCCAGGTGATTAACCTTGATGCAGTGAAGAACGCAAGGTAGGAGCATACCAGGAGCAGCATTAGGCATACCTAAAAATGAGGTGTCTTGCTGAAAGACAGCCTGCAAGACAAGACTACCTATGTGCTAAACAGTGTTCACAGAAATAAATGATTCCACAAACAACAAATCACATGTAAGCTCAACAATTCTGCCACATTCACTTGCAAATATTGGTGAACAGTTAAACAACTCACTGGAGTAGGAAGCTTCACAAATACCCCCACCCTCAATGATGGAAATATCCAGCACATCAGTGCAAAAAATAAGGCTGAAGCATTCACAGCAATCTTCAGCCAGCAGTGCCAAGTAGATGATCCATTGTGGCCTCCTCTGTCAGTCCTCAACTTTACAGATATCAGTCTTCAGCCAATTCGATTTACTTTACATGATATAAAGAAACAGTTGGAGTCACTGGATGCTGAAATGTCTATGGGCCCTGTCAACATTCCGGCAATAGTACTGAAGTCTTAGAGTCCATAGAGTCATGGAGTCATAGAGATGTACAATACGGAAACAGACCCTTCGGCCCAATTTGTCCATGCCGACCAGATATCCCAACCCAATCTAGTCCCACCTGCCAGCACCTGGCCCATATCCCTCCAAGTCCTTCCTATTCATCTACCCATCCATATGTCTTTTAAATGTTGCAATTGTACTAACCTCCACCATTTCCTCTGGCAGCACTTCCGTACATGTACCACCCTTGGCGTGAAAAGGTTGCCCCTTAGGTATCTTTTATATCTTTCCCTCACACCCGAAACCTATGCCCTCTAGTTCTGGATTCCCCCACCCCACAGAAAGGACTTTGTCGATTTATCCTATCCATGCCCCTTATGATTTTATAAATCTCTATAAAGTTACTCCTCAGCCTCCGATGCTCCAGCCCCAGCCTATTCAACCGCCCCCTATAAGTCAAATCCTCCAATCCTGGCAATATCCTTGTAAATCATTTCTGAACCCTTAGTCATAGAGATGTATAACACAGAAACAGACCCTTCAGTCCAACTCGTCCATGCCAACCAGATATCCTAAATTAATCTTGTCCCATTTGCCAGCACTCGGCCCATATCCCTCATAGAATGAATCCCTTTCTATTCATATCCCACCAAACACTTGTTCTCCAGCATTGGTGCTCTCCTAGCCAAGCGTTCTAGTATAGTTACAATACTTGACATTGTGGAAAACAGCTCAGGCATGTCCTGTACACAAAAAGCAGGACAAATCCAACCTGGCCAGTTAATACTCTATCAGTCTTCTCTCGATTATCAATAAAGCATAAGAAGGTGTCATCAACAGTGCTATCAAGCAGCACATCCTCAGCAATGACCTGTTCAGTGGCATCCAGTTTAGGTTCCACCAGGGCCAATCAGTTCCTGACCACACTACAACTTGTTCTGAAGAAGGGTCAATGGACTTCAAATGTGAACCTTGCTTTCTGTCCATATATGCTGCCAGACCTGCTGAGTTTCTCCAGCTATTTCTGGTTTTGTTTCAGATTTCCAGCATCCGCAAATCTTTGTTTATTGAGGTCATTACGGCATTGGTTCAAGCATTGACAAAAGAGCTGAAAGTGGGAGGCGAGCTGAGAGTGACTGTTCTTGATATGAAGGCCACATTTGACCGAATGTGGCATCAAGAAGCCCTCACAAAACTGGAGTCAATAGGAATCAGGGGAAGATTGGTTGAAGTTCATAGCTAATACATAGGAAGATGGTTGTATTGCTGAAGGCCAGTTATCACAGTCCCAGGTAATCTTTGCAGGTGTTCGCCATGGTAGTGTCCTAAGTTCAACCAACTTCAGTTTCTTCATCAATGACATTCCCTCCATCATTAAGTCAGAAATGGGGATGTTTGCTGGTGATTGCACAATGTTCAGCACCATCCATGACTCCTCAGATACCGAAACAGTCCGAGTACAAATGCAACAAGATCTAGATAATAGTCAGGCTTGGGAAGTAATGGCAAGTAATATTTGTGCCACACAAAGGACAAGCAATGACCTTTTCCAGCAAGAGGGAATCTGATCATCACCCCTTGACATTCAGTAGCATTACCAATACTGAATCCCCCTCTATCAACATCCTGGGGCATTACTATGCACCAGAAATCAAACTAGATTCGTGATATAAATATAGTGAGTACAAACACAGATCAAGGCTAGGATTCTGTGGCAAGTAACTCACCTCCTGACTCTCCAAATCCTGTCCACCATCAACAAAGCTCAAATGAAGAATATGATGATTACTATCTACTGGCCTGGATAAGTTCAGCTACAACAACAACAAAGCAGCCTGCATGACTGACACCACATCCACAGAAGTATCCATTCCGTCCACCACTGACACACAGGAACTTCACTGTGTACCACCTACAAGATGCATTATAGAAATGCACCAAAGCTCCTTAGAAAGTACCTACCAACCTCACAATCAATTCCATCTAGAAGGACAAGGTCATCAAGGGGTGATGATCAGATTCTCTCTTGCTGGAAAAGGTCATTGCTTGTCCTTTGTGTGGCACAAATATTACTTGCCATTTTTCAGCCCAAGCCTGAATATTATCCAGATCTTGTTGCATTTGTACTGGACTGTAAGTGGGATGACCACACTTATAAGTTCCGCTCCAATACACTCCCCATCCTAACTTGGAAATATATTGCTGTTCATTCATTGCTGCTAGGTCAAAACCCTAGAATTCCCTCCATAGTTATATTTGGGTCAACCTACTGGACTGCAGCTGATCAAGAAGTCAGCTCACCAACACATTCTCAAAGGCAGCAAGAGATGGGCAACAAATCCCGGCCAACCAGTGATCTCCCATCCCGTCAATGAATAGTAAAAAAGCAAAGTAAGAACACATACTTTTGGCAAAGTGTATTAACTTGAAAAGAGGGTTATTTAATTAATACAAGACAAGAATAGAAGTTGAAATAAGAGGAGTATTTTCAGGCTGGCACCCTGTAACAAGTGGAGTGCCGCAGGGATCAGTGCTGAGTCACAATCAATTACAATATATATTAATGACTTAGATTAGGAAGTAAATATACTGTGCCAAGTTTGCAGATGAAACAAAGAGCCTGCAGAGGCATGTAAGTGAACGATTAAAAATAACTTTGCAGATGGAATATAAAGTGGGAAAATGTGAGGTTTGTACCTTGGCAGGAAGAATAGAGTGACAGAGTCATAGACAGTCAGAGAGTCATAAAGCACAGAAACAAACCTCTTAGTCCATCCCATCCATACTGACCAAGTTTCCCAAACTAACCTAGTCCCATTTGCCTATGTTTGGCATATATCCCTCTAAGCATTTCCTATTCATGTACCTGTCCAAAAGTTATTTAAATGTTGTAACTATACCTGCATCTACCACATCTTCAGTCAGTTCATTTGACATACGAACCATCCTCATGAGAAAAAGTTGCCTCCTGGTCTCTTCTAATCTTTCTCCTCTTACCTTAAAGTATGCCTCTAGTTTGGAGCTCCCCTACCCTAGAGAAAATATTTTTACTATTCACCTTATCTATGCCCCTCATGATTTTATAAACCTTTGTAAGGTCACCCCCCCCCCCAACCTCCAATACTCCAGTGAAAAAGGTCCCAGCCTGTCCAGCCTCTGTTTATAACTCAAACCCTCCAGTTAGTGCAACATTCTGGTAAACCTTTATGAACCCTCTCCAATTTAATAATATCCTTTCTATAGCAGGGTGACCAGAACTATATATTGTACTTCAAAAGTGGCCTCACCAGCATCCTGTAGAGTGACAGTATGACATCCCAACTCTTACACTCTAAGGTCTGCGCAATGAAGGCAAACATTCTAAATGCCTTCTTAATCATGTGGTCTGCCTGTGATGCAACTTTCAAAAAACTATGTACCTGAGCCCATAAGTCTCTCTGTTCAACAACACAACCCAAAGCCCAACTATTAACTGTATGAATCCTGCCCTTGTTCGACTTACTGAAATGCAACACCTCATATTTATCCAAATTAACCTCTATCTGCTACTCAGCCCACTGGCCCACTTGCTTTGTAACTTTAGGTAACCTTCCTCACTGTCCACTATACCACCAATTTTGGTGCCAGCCGCAACGTTACTCATCATGTCTCCTATATTTTTATACAAATAATTTAAAATAAAGGATGACTGCAGAAATCTAAAATCACCAAAAAGCTAGCATCAAAGTTTAGCAGGTAATTGGAAAGGCAAGTTAAGTGTTGATATTTTGGAATGGAGTATAAAAGTAGGGGGCCTTACTAAAACTGGTCAACCCATACCTAAAGTTTGTGAACAGATTTTGTCACTGTATCTTAAGAAAAACATACTGGCTTTGGAGGCTGTCTAGAGAAAGTTTACTAGTTTGATCTTGGAGAGAATTTCTTCTGAGGAGAGGTTGAGGAAGTTGGGCCTGTACTCGTTGGTGTTTAGAAGAACGAATTGAAGCATACACAATTATTAAGGGGCTCTACAGGGTACTCACAGAGAAATTGTTTCCCTTTGTGGGAGAGTCTAAGGCCAGAGGGCATGATCTCAGTATAAGGGGTCACCCATCTAGGACAGTGATGAAGAGAAATTTCTTCTCTCAGAGAGTAGTGATTCTTTACCACAGAGGGTTGTAGAGGTTATGTTCAAGGCTGAGAGCAAGAGATTTTTAATCAGTAAGGAAATCAAGGATTTTGGGGAAAGACAGGTAAGTGGAGTTGTGGATTTTCATATCAATCATGATCTCATTTAATGGCAGAGCAGGTTCAATGGAATGAATGTATTATTTATGCTCCTATGCTTTATGATCTTATAGTCAGCCTCTGCCCCTCTGCAGATTCTTGTGTCATGCTCACCACTTGCTTTCCCATCTTTTTGTGTCATTTGCAAACTTGGAAATAGTACATTCATTTCCATCACCCAAATCATTGGCTTATATTATGAATAATTGTGGCCCCAGCACTGATCCCTGTGGCACTCCACTGGTCCAGGTTGAGGTTCAGGAATTGCCACCATTGTTCTTCCCTACGACCCACCCCCTCCCCATTCCCCCACTTAATCCCAACTCTCCACCTTCTATTCATTAGACAATTAGTCAGCAAGGTATTATTCAACTCCTTTGCCAATTCCTGGTATGGAAGTTAATTTGGCAGTTATGTAACTAACTTAGTGTTGTAATGCATGCACAGGGTCATACTCCAGGACTCCAGTAACAGATAATGGTTGTGCGCTGTGATAGGCTAGTTAAATCACTGATAGATGAAGTAATACTGAAGGCGATGTTGTTGTAATGTGATAGGTTAAGTGTAATGTAGTGAACCAGTGAGGCAGAAGATGATTAGGTTAGGAAGACAAAACAAGCCAGCATGATTGGGTATGCTAATGCCATTAGATAAGTGCGGGAACCTAACACTGTATAAACTGCTGAGAAACAAAGGTCTTGTGGGCAGACAGGGAAGACATTTTCTAGCTGTCACAGCTTTGATTTTGCAAATTTAAAGTTTAATTTCGTGAAGGATTTTCTCCATCTCCTGGTAATTCTTTACAGAATATTGAGTGATTCTTCCACAACAGTGGTTCCCTATTGTTAATTCTCAATCCTCATTGTCTAAGTATTATACTTTCACTTTTGCCTTTCTCGTCCTTTTTTATTTTATTATATATTTTTAAAATCACTTGAGGGACATTGTTGTCACTCGCTGGGCCAGCTCGTATTGCTCATTGTAACTGTTAAAATTCCTTCAGCAAACCTTCTTCCTCATCCTGTCAACAACAACCAGATCCAAGTTACATCTCAGCCTGAGGAGATGTTGAAAAAATATGAAGAAATTATAAGATTGTACAAAAATAATAAGGGTAGAGCTATCCTTTGACCTCTGTGGCCTTTGTTTAAGTCCAAGGACACTGATGGACAAAACATCTGAAGGCTGTAAGAACTTTAGATTAAATGCGTTTCGGTAGTTTCCACCCAGATCCTGCTGGGCACAGGCCCACAGCACACAGCTAAGCAGAAATAGGCATATTCATATGCCATTTACAAAGTTAATAATGATGGGGATGTTCCCTTGAGATTAGATTTAAGGACAATCAAGAGAAATTCCCACGCGTTGGCTGCAGTAAAATCAGAACCATTTTGATGAAGAGGAAGTCTATCTCTATTGTTGGGCCTAATAGGAGACTTTGTCTCTATTTTGAACTACATTATGCTGAAATTAAGGATGACACAGGAATTCCACCAACTAAGTCATATAACTTGAGGGTGGAAAATCAAAACTTCAAATTACATGTTTAAATTTGGGCTGTACTTTGTGATTAGCATTTTTCTCATACAAGCTCACCATTATTTGATGATATTACTTTTTCTTAATCCATCTAGTGATCAATTTATTTTAGTTCACCTAGTCTGTGCTCGTAAACTTGTCCAGATAAGCCATCTATACTAATCTCACACTACTGCTCTCTACCCACACCTTTTAGTGTGCCTCTTTTTCTGCTCAAAGCATAATTCCTTTTGAAAAAGAACTTGGTTCCAGCTTCTTACCTCCCTCAGAAAAAAATATTTTTCTAAACTCCCATTTAATGCTTTTCATGGCAATGTCAAATTTGCACTCTCTCATTATCGCCTTAACAACCATATACCGTCCATTTCCTTGATGACATCTGTCAAGTCACTGTTAACCTTCTCAGCTCCATTGAAGATAAACCCTTCTACATTACTCTAAACACCTCATTTTCAATCATATACTGGTTAAACTGTATAAGGTTTTCCCCATTAGTTTTATATCCTGTATAGAAAGACTGCACCAATAACAGTCCACAACCCTTCTGCTACAAATTAACTAATATTGGGTCCACATTTAGCATCTTGCTTTTATATTCTATGCCTTTGTTATGGTGTAAGATGACCTGGACGTCTTGATCTCTATGTTCCTTTACGTCACAATAAAAATAATAATTCAGCATGTTTATTTTCCCATGCTTTAAAATGTATTGCTCCACAGATTTCTACAATAAATGGGAGCTGTCTCCAAAGTGCACATCCAGCCAACCTAACAATGACCTTTGACATTTCCAGTCACATATGGTTAATTTTCAAATGACACCAAATTAGGGCCAATAGTGGGATTGGAGGAGGTAGTTCAAAATTTAGAAACTGAGTCAAGGCCTCTGCTTTATTTTCCTTGGATTCCCTGATATAAACCATTACATTTGTTATTTGTCCACGTTTAGTCACGTTTTAATTACAATTTTCTGATGATAAAATTTTGAGAGTTTTCTGTGAAATGCCTGCATTGAGATTAGTGATGCAACATAAGTACAAGTTGTTATCGATGAATAATGTGATATATCTACAATTGATGGTTCTGCAATTCTACTGATCATCTCATCTGTGGAAACTGAAATAAAGTACCTTTTTACATAGTGAGGGAGAAATGCTGCTGAAGCTGGAGATGTAAATTAGAAATTGGAAACGTTGAGAGAAATTGACCTGTCAAGGATGTTACTGCCATTTTCTGTTTTACCTATTTAGTACCCAGCTGTCCCTTCAGCTTCCTCTACAAGTTTGTCTAATTTAAATCTTGCTTCATCTAGCCTTCCTTGACGAACATTTAATATTAAAATTTCTAAGCCTACTTATTTGTTATGCATGCTTTTATGGAATTTGCTGTTAAAATTCCTGGTTGATCTCTTTCAGCACCATTTTCTCAGTTTCATAAACTCTTAGGTTTTCAATGGCTTTCTACCTTATCTTTTGCCATGGTCAATATGTTTAATCTCAGTTTTGAATTTAATCTCCTCATTCATCCAACCTAGTCTTCAGTCAATGGACCTCTTTACTGTCTCATTGGAATATAGTTATACATTTCCGATTACAATTCTAAAGGGACTGGAGAAGAGAAGCCAGGCAACATATGTTTCTATGTCATTGAAGGTGAAATGGATATTTGGAAAAGTGGTTAAGTAGACATACAGCATCCTGGGCTTTTTAATTGGAAGCATAGACTACAAATGCAAAGAATTTATAGTGAACTTTTAAAAATGAGTTTTGACCTCATCTGGAATATTGTGTCCAATTCTCAGCACCATGATTTAGGAGGGATATAAAGGCACTGGAAAGGGTGCAGGAAAGATCTACAAGAATGAGTCTAGGGTGCAGAGCTATAGAAAAAGGTAGGGCAATGAAACTAGTTGAATAGCACTTGCTTAGGGACAGCATGGAGATGACAGATTTGCTGCCGGCGTTGTATTCTGTCTCACATACTACCAGCATGCAGTAAAACTCCTAACATCATCACCAGATCACAGCATATGTCCTGAGTGTATAAAGGTGTCAGGTTCCATCTTAGCTGGAACCACTTGAAACAGAATGTACTGATGTACATAACCTTTAACATAGCACGCACAGTGTTTGTTAATGAAAAGCTTAATATTAGCCAACACACTGAGGTGCCTGTGACTGTAATATCTGTGTCAATACCAGGACTGTAATAAGTGTCTGTTGAATCTTTCAATAACTCATTACTGACATCTAGTTCTAAGTCATGGGCTAACATAAACATTCCACATCAAATAAAAATACTACACTGGATGCAGAGTTTATACCACACAGTTTCAGCTGGTTTCCTATGATTCCTCTTTGTGTGGTCAGTGAAGACCACTTCCCTGCATAATGTTTGGTATATTTACCCATGCATATTTAGAGCAGTGTTACTGTATCACAAGCAAACGGGAGTCTGACCTGTTGTTGCCGTGTGGAAGGCGGATTTTTTCCAACAGCAGGTGTCATGGTCAACATCGACAGCCTGGACTTTCCATTCAGTTGATGAATGATGACGTCTTCACTGAAAGATTAAATTTGTATTGACAGTCACTGCAAGATCTCTGGGACCTTGATGCTCACTCAGCCTCTAACCTTTAGCACTGTTTTATATCCTGCATGTTGCTCAGGATGATCATTTAAGTCAGGCCTCACACCATACTGACCCGGGATCACTGCTCAGCTTGTGCAAGGCTGAACAATGCTGGTTCCTTTCCCAGGGAATAGGGAACCTGAGGATCTACTAAAATCCTTCAAGATTAGTTGTGGCATAGAAGGACATCAATGGGTTGAAAACGTAAGCACCACATGACAATAGTCAAGGTCAAAGTTGTCTCTTGGTGTCCCAGAGGGCTGCTCTCTCCTTCGAGAGAGAGAGAGATGGAGAGAGAGAGAGAGATGAGGACTGTTGTTGGTTTAACTTGAGACTCACAACACTTCAGGCAAGGGGAGAGGCTGAGAAAGAGAGTCCTTCATGGTAACCTTGGCCAGTATAGTAATCAAACCCACACTGTTGGCATTACTCTGCATTGCAAACCAGCCGGTTCAAAGTCTTTTCCAGATGTTTTTCCACAGTTAGATTTTTATCTGGTTATTTGTCTCATCCAGCATGTCACATAGCTGCAGGCTGTGCAAAGATTCCAATACACAAGGCATTGCCATTGTGTGGAACATTCTGGATAAAACAGACTGGAGCTGCCTGGGCAAAAAGACACTGAAATGGAACTACACAGTCCCTTCTCCAGGTTATTTTCAAGAAGGTTGGAAGGTTGGAAGTGTAACAGCTCGTTGGCTGAAGCAATAAGGGGATCAGAATAGGTGAGGCTGGGAGGGGGCATGGAGTTGATAGAGGCATCAGTAAGAGGGAGGAGCCTTCCAGGATAACTTAAAGGCTCTTCCTCACTGTCAGTGTAGAAAGAAGACCCACAACTGTCGCTGTATGGCCACACCCCTCCACAATGGCAAACTGTTAGC
This sequence comes from Chiloscyllium plagiosum, assembly GCF_004010195.1. Taxonomy (NCBI): domain Eukaryota; kingdom Metazoa; phylum Chordata; class Chondrichthyes; order Orectolobiformes; family Hemiscylliidae; genus Chiloscyllium; species Chiloscyllium plagiosum. The sequence continues at coordinate 67,493,969 of NC_057721.1, read as the reverse complement.
TCTGGCTGGTTCTTTTTTTCAGTCTTATGCAAAGTGCCAAGAGAGCTCCTACCTCTTGTCCTGCTGTTTCTCTCTCATTCTAACCCACATCAACAGATGGTGGCCATTCTCTCATGGCTGAAGAGCCTCCAATTGTCCCTCCAAGGTCAGGAGTCTGCCATCTCTGTACATTGACATCAGACCATGAATTGGCCATTTCTTGGAAAGTCATGTTAAGTGATTATTTCTGTGACGGAGCATGAGTATGAGTTATTAGATCATATACGGTGTAGGTTTGCTCAAGGTTTGTGAAGGTTTGTAGCTCAGGTTGGGATTTAGGGTGTAGGTTTGCTCGCTGAGCTGTAGGTTTGATATCCAGACATTTCATTACCTGACTAGGTAACATCATCAGTGGCGACCTCCAAGTGAAGCGAAGCTGTTGTCTCCTGCTTTCTATTTATATCTTTCTCCTGGATGGGGTTCCTGTTCAACAGGAAATGACATCACCACAAACCCCAGGAACCCCATCCAGGAGAAAGATATAAATAGAAAGCAGGAGACAACAGCTTCGCTTCACTTGGAGGTCGCCACTGATGATGTTACCTAGCCAGGCAATGAAACGTCTGGATATCAAACCTACAGCTCAGCGAGCAAACCTACACCCTAAATCCCAACCTGAGCTACAAACCTTCACAAACCTTGTGTATACCCGTATGCCTGCCTATGCTCAGCTCATCTGTCCTTTCACTTAGGGCCCTTGCATTAACATATATTTATGAGGAATGAGCAACCTATATTCCATCTCAAAATCCCAAACATCCCAAATTGAAAAACAAACAGCAATGATACAATCCAAGCAAGTACAAATTGGTTGGGTTACTCTGAATAGGAATGGAACCAAGCTACTTCTGGGGAGATTAGTTAATGTGGTTTAAAACCTAGATTGGCAGCAGGAGGGGATTCAAACAAGTAAGTCAGATGGGAGAAAAGCAATTAGAAGTTAAAATGCTAGTAAGTGAGTCTGAAAGGCAGAGGAAAGGTATACAAGATAAAAACAGTTAATTCAAGAAGCACTAAATGGAACATAATGCAAGGAATTTGAGGAATAGGTCAGATGAGCCAAGCATAGATAGGCACATGGATGTATGATATGATAGCTAAGACCAAAACTTAACTGAAAGATGGGTAGGATTGGCCGCTCAACATGCCTGATTATAGGGTATTCAGATGAGGTAGAAAGGAGAGGAGGTCTTAACATTGACCAAGGAATCATTTATAGCAGTGAGGAGGGATGTATCTTGGAAGAATCATCAAATGAGACCATATATATATATATAGTTTAAAAAACACACAAATGGCAAGCATAGTGTTGGATGTGCAATATATGCCCCAAACATGGAAAGAAAGAGAAATAAATTTGCAATCAAATTTTAGAGAAATGTGAGAATAATAAGGCAGTAATTGTAGGGGATTTTAGCTACCCAAATATTAGTTTTATTTTGCAACATAGGGAAGGAGCAAAAGTCTTAATTTGCATCCATGTGAACTTGATAGTTTATTCAGGCTTTCCACCCAGCATGCCTTGGGAACTAGCTCTTCCTTGATCACCAGGTCTGGCTCATAATGCAACCTATGTCCCTGGCCCAGGCCTAAACTAGGGAGTGCAGTCAACCATTTTCAAGGTTGGCTTCATGGAACCAGGATTTTTCCTGGCCCTGCACACATTACACTGGAACAAAACTGGGGCCAACATCTGCTCAAGACTTAATACTCTTGAACAAAAAAGCAATAATTTGATCCTGAAAAGTTATCAGTTACACCCCTTACATGGAATGAAGATTAGAACTCTGTGATCCTACTGCCACCTCACCTAGGAGCGATGATGCCAATTGTAACATTACTAATTCAGTAAGGGACATGTTAAAAGCTGGGATCTTCTTGGAGAGTAAACGTGAGAGCATGCGAGAGAGTGACAGTGTGAACATAACATAAGAACATAAGAAATAGAAGCCAGAGTAGGCCATTCAGTCCGTCAAGCCTGCTCCATATTCAGCAAGATCATTGGCTGATCTGTCCCAGGCCACAAATTCTTTTTTTGTGCCGGCACATTTTAACATTTTTAAAACACATATTCCACCATCTGCTGTGGTAGGATTAAAACCCAGGTTCCAGTAGCGTTATCTGAGTCTCTGCAATACTACTTCAGTGACAACGCCATCACACCTTCACTTCCACCCAACAGATTGCATGGGTAAATCAATTTGTGAGATTGAGTATGAGAGAGTAGCTGTTTGAAAGAGTGACTGTTTGAGAGGGTGAGTTTGTGAGAGTGAGAGTCTGAGAGAGTTAATGTGTGAGAGAATGTCAGAGTATGATTGTAAGAATGAGAGCAAGAGTGCATGTGAGAGAGAGACTGTGTGACAGTGAATGTGAGAATGACAGTGTGAGAAATGGGTCAGAATTGTAAAAGTGAGTGTGTGAGATAGAATGAGAATTGTGAGCAAGTGAGAGACTGAGGGTGAGCTAGTGAGTGTATGAGGGTGAGCTAGTGAGTGTATGAGAGAACGTGAGAACGTGAGAGTGAGGGTGTCAGAGTGTTAAAAGAGAGAGCAAGTGCTTCAGAGTGAGAAAGTGTGAGTATGTGAAAATGGCAGCCTATGAGAATGAGAGTGAAAGTGAAAGAGTGAGAAGCGTGAGTATGTGAAAGTGAGAGAGTGCGAGACTATAGTGAGGAGAAGGCTTGCTATCACATCACGTGGTGTACATTAGCTATTCAGGAAAGCTGAAGCAAGTCTGGCCCACTGTGGCTCTTATATTGAAGGAAAACTTTCGGAGGCACATTTACTCAGCAGAAAATCAACTTCACCAAACAGGAAAATGTCCAGATGAAGTGCATGTGCAGGAATTGATTACTGTCGCGTGCTCTGTTATAAGCAGCTGGAAGAGATTTTCTGGTTAAACAATAATCATATTTCTTTGTTGAACGTGTCACCCTTTATTCATTTCACATATTTTATAAAATCAAAAAAATCTGTAGCAAACTGACTCAGACCAATGCACAAGCACTGTGGCCCAGATTCTTGTCTGAATTGATGAATAATGTGAGTAAAGTCTCAGTCTCCAGTTTATCACGCTCTGCCACTCTAATCTCTTCCATTAGAATTTCCTTGCCTCAGTTTGCAAGTTTGATGCTGAAGGCTATTGATAGCTTCACATGTCTAACCTCCACAATCACCAGCAATGTGTCACTAGATGCTGAAATCAACAGATGCATCACAAAAACTGCAGCTGTCGTATCCAAGCTGAGTAAGGGAGTGAGAAACAGCAACCTGACTGAGAAACATCAACTGTGCATCCACCAAGCCTGTATCCTCAGCGCACTCTGTGATGAGACCTGGACAATATTTGCTAGGCACGAGACAAAGCTATACAGTTTCCTCTCTCACTGTCTCTGCAGCATCACTTGGCAGAGCAAAGCCATCAATGCAAAGATCCTAGAGTGTGTTAATTCCATTGCTAAGCAAATGACATGTATATTGGCTCAGCCACATTCATCAGATGGATGACGGCATACACTAAAAGGTCTTCTGCATGGTTCATTAGCCATTGGGTCAAAAGCTCCTGACCATCCATTTCTCCACTCCATGGAAAAATATAAATGAGATATTATAATGGCAGACATCGACAGCAAAAACTGGAACCAGTTGCTGATGGCCATTACCTCTGGAAGCTGACTATTTGGAGGGGCATGAACATAACAGAAACAAAAAGTGAGCTGACCAAGCAGAGGAGCCAATTATAATAGAGAGCAGCACATCACACAACTTTCCACTGCATCTAATATGGCAGATACTGCCATGACAGAGTGTCTTCCTGAGTCATTTCAGGCTACAATTAACATGGAGTTGACAACCACAAACCATCATCTTTTGAAACGGAAAGCTAAGTGTGCAATTGGACAAGTGTAAAAACAACCAGCAATCTAAAAATGTAACGCATATAAGAAAAATAAATCTCCACACTGGAGATTTTAATCTGTATAGAATCTTTATGAACTGAAACATTTTACTTGTAAAATATACCACTCATTGTAGTCAACCTGTCAACATGTCACTATATGGATAATGCGTGGAATGCACTGCCAGCAGTGATAGTAGAATGGGATACATTAGAGACACTTAAACAACTCTTGGATAGGCATGTGGATGATAGTAAAATGAAGAATATGAAGGTTAGTTTGATCTTAGAATGGGATAAAGGTTTGGCACATCGAGGGCCAAAGGGCTGTGCTGTGCTGTATTGTTCTATGTTCTATGTTCTAATGCAGAATGAATATCTGTTAAATTTAATTTGTATTTTTTTCATCATTCTTTCCTGGGTTGTGTATGTTGTTGGCTAGGCTAGTATTTATTCCCAATCCTATGTGCCCTTAAAAAGGTACTGGGGAGCTGCCTCTATTTCACTGCAGTCTAGATTAGAGTGGTGCTGGAAAAGCACAGCAGGCCAGGCAGCATCCGAGGAGCAGGAAAATCTACGTTTTAGGCAAAAGCCCTTCATCAGGAATAGAGGCAGGGTGCCTGCAGAGTGGAGAGATAAATGAGAGGGGTGTGGGGGTGGGGAGAAAATAGCATACCACATCCCGCATCTCTGCCCTCAGACCCCACCCCTCCAACCGTAACAAGGACGGAACACCCCTGGTGCTCACCTTCCACCCTACCAACCTTCGCATAAGCCAAATCATTCGCCGACATTTCCGCCACCTCCAAACGGACCCCACCACCCCTTCCCACCTTCTGCAAAGAACGTTCCCTTCGTGACTACCTGGTCAGGTCCACGCCTCCCAACAACCCACCCTCCTGTCCTGGCACCTTACCCTGCCACTGCAGGAACTGCAAAACCTGCACCCACACCTCCTCCCTCACCTCCATTCAAGCCCCAAAGGAGCTTTCCACATCCATCAATGTTTTACCTGCACATCTACCAATATCATTTATTGTATCCATTGCTCCCGATGCGGTCTCCTCTACATTGGGGAGACTGGACTCCTCCTCCGCAGATGGCTTTAGGGAACATCTCTGGGACACCCGCACCAATCAACCACACTGCCCTGTGGCCCAACATTTCAACTCCCCCTCCCACTCAGCTGAGGACATGGAGGTCCTGGGCCTCATTCACTGCCGCTCCCTCACCACCCGACGCCTGGAGGAAGAACGCCTCATCTTCTGCCTCGGAACACTTCAACCCCAGGGCATCAATGTGGACTTCACCAGTTTCCTCATTTCCCCTTCCCCCACCTCACCTCAGGTCCAAACTTCCAGCTCAGCATTGTCCCCATGACTTGTCTTACCTGCCTATCTTCCTTTCCACCTATCCACTCCACCCTCCTCCCTGACCTATTACCTTAATCCCCTCCCCCACTCACCTATTGTACTCCATGCTACTTTCTCCGCATCCCCACCCCCCTCTCATTTATCTCTCCACTCTGCAGACACCCTGCCTCTATTCCTGATGAAGGGCTTTTGCCCGAAACATTGATTTCCCTGCTCCTTGGATGCTGCTTGACCTGCTGTGCTTTTCCAGTACCACTCTAATCTAGACTCTGGTTTCCAGCATCTGAAGTCCTTGTTTTTACCCAGTCTATTTCACTGCCGACTATGTGGGGTAGGTAATCTAGAATGCTCTTTGGAAGGGAGTCCGAGGCCTTTACCCAGCAACACTGAAGGAACAGTGATCTATTTCCAAACCAGGTGCATTTGGAATCACTGGCTTTCGAAGTGCTGCTTCTTCATCAGGTGGTGCTTCATCAGGACAACCACCTGCTGAATAAGTAATTCCAATTACACCTGTTGGACTATAACCTGGTGTTGTGTGATTTTTAACTTTGTCCACCCCAGTCCAACACCAGTATCTCCAAAACAAATCAGGTGTGTAAATTAGAGAGGAATTTGCAGATGGTGGGCGTCCCACATATATGCTGCCCTTATTTTTCAAGGTGGTAGAGGCTGTGGGTTTGGGAAGTGCTGTCAAAGGAAACTGAGTGAATTGCTGCCATGTATCTTGCAGAAGGTGCTTTCAGCGGTAGAAGGATTGAATGTTAAATATAGTAGATGGGGTGCCAAACACACAGACTGCTCTGACCTGAATGGTGTCAAGCTACTTGACTCTTAGAGCTATAGTCATCTAGGCAAGTGGGGAGTATTCCATCACAATCCTGACTTGTGCCTTGTAGGTGGTGAACAGTGAGGAGGTGAGTCAATCACTGCAGAATTCTCAGCCTCTGATTTGCCCTTCTAGTCACACTTTATATAGCTAGTCCAATTCTCACTGGTATCTTATCAGTGACTAATCTGATGACTCCTAAACGACAATATGACAAGTGAATTCTTGTTAGGACCACAAGAAGGATATAGTTTATGACTCATGTACATAAAATAAGGTACTAAATTTTGCTTGAGCTACCTATTAAGCAGAACGTCAGAGTTTAAAAGAGAAAGTCACAAAACTGCCCACAAAACTTATTCATGTCACTTATTCAGTCTTTTCATCATTATTCCCATAAAATATTTCTTCAGTTCAACCTCAGAACATTACCACTCATGTACAGTGTTGACACTGCATATTTTTTCTATTTCTTACTCTACCTCTGTGTAAGATGGTCAATTGGAAACCTGGGTGAAATAGTGTATAATTTGCTAAAGTTGTAAGGTTATGAACTCATGTATGTAGAGAGTTAGCTGCTATCTCAAACAGTAGCTTTCTGCTCCTGATTACCATGATACACATGAAAGCATAAGGCATTCGGAGCATCAATAGGCTTTCTCGCACCTCAAGGCTGCTTGGGTATTCTTTGATTCCAATGTAAATCTTCCACTACAACTACCCGGTCAATTACTTGTGTCCCTTAATGACTTGATGATTCCAGCTGGAAACTGTGTACAATTGAATGGGATTCCTTCCAGTGACTATGCTGAGATACACAGAGCCAACATTCATTTCAGTTTGAGTTCAATTCCAGTTTTCGAGAACAGTTAGCTTTGGGAGATAGGGCTGGTATATAATAGCAGCTCTTATTGGGTGTCTAATTACATCAGTCAGCATGATTCCAAATTTCAATTTTAGTAAAACATATGTGCCTGAGATTAAGAAGAACAATATACATAAGGCTGAATATAAGATTGTAAGATATGGGAGCAGAATTAGGCCATTTGGCCCATCAAGTCTGTTCCACCTTTCAATCATGGCTGATATGTTTCTCAACCTAATGCTGCTGCTTCTCCCCATAACCCTTGATTCCCTTACTAATCAAGAACCTATCTATCTCTGTATAAACTACCATCAAAGACTTGGCCTCCACAGCCCTCTGCGGCAAAGAATTCCACAGATTCATTATGCTCTGGCTGAAGAAATCCCTTCTCATCTCAGTTCAAATGAGTCATTTCTTCAATCTAAGGCTGTGTTCTTGCATATTCTGGTCTCTTCCCCATTTTCGCTGTATCCAGATCTTTCAGTATTCTGTAAGATTCAATTAGATCCCCTTTCTAAATTCCATCAAGTAGAGATCCAAAGTCCTCAACTGCCCCTCATATGACAAGCCCTGCATCTCCAGGATCATCCATGTCAACCTCCTCTGGAACCCACCCACGGCCAGCACATCATTCCTTAGATTCGGGGCTCAAAACTGCTCATAATATTTCAAATGCAATGTGACAACAGCCTTATATGCCCTCAGCAATACATTCTGCTTTTGTTTTCTAACTCTCTTAAACAATAGAATAAGAAACAAATAAATCTGGAAATACACTATTACTGATAAGAAAATATAAATAAGTATTGTGAGGAGAGACCCTTTTTTAAAGACAACGAAATCTGTCTGTAATCAGATGCACAATAGAATGGACTGAGGTGGGGGTTATGGCATTCAATGGTTTTTCAAAGCTCCAAATCCCTTGCCACTAATATTCCACTCCAGTTCTTTGCCTGTGGTTGACTCTCAACTGAAGCTTTCCATCTAAAACACTTGCCATCTTTTCTCTTCATAGCTGCTAATAGACCTGCAAGGTTTTTTTGTCATTATCCTACCTGTATGAAATATAAGTTAAGCTTTTATATTCTTTTTTAAAAAAGACCATCTCTTTCAATACATAACAGAATGAAAGGGATAGTAACTTTAGTGTCCCTTAATATCATCCTGTAGCAATGCTTTAATATTGAAGCTTTAGAAAAAATTTGTAAGTCAGGCATTAATCAAACTAAAATAAAAGCAATGGGTTGAAATAAGTGGTTTAATGATTCCATTAAAAAGCAGACAAAGGTATTAAATGAAAATATGTTAAATTAACCTATCACCAACTGTAATTTCTAAGATATAACATATTTTCCCTTAAAAATGAACAACATTTAGCTTAAACTAGCTATGGTTTCACTTATGAAAACTTGGCTGCATTCACTTCTTGCAGACGTTATCCACAGTCAGAAATAATTCACATAAAAAGAAACGAATTGAACAGCTTGGCAAAGGAAAGGCCCAACTCTTAATCAATCTTAATTTTGAAGGACTCAAAAAAACTTCAGCAGAGGGAAATATATCAATTCAGAAGGAGTGCTTTCCTCAATCTCATGGTACGTGCATGGTTCTTGGCTCGGCACACATGTTAAGATTTACAGCAAAAAATCTCTGATCCAAAAAGATATGTTCTAAACAAAATGATGGAGCTTCTCCCTCATACAGATTGCAAAGTAATAGTCAGAATAAATATATGTAGGTGAAACAATGGTAAAAATGCACTGCTGACATTTGGGTTCATGCAAATAAAAACATAGGTTTGGATTTTCAAAACAGGACTAGGAGCCTAACACCTTTATAAATGTCAAGACCCAATCTCACATGTAGCTCACATGATGCTATTTTTAAATGTGAATGGTCTAATTGAACTGAAGAGAACTCAGTGACCAATTAGTGATGCCGAGCTTCTCCAAAAGGCAAGAGCTGGCTATAGCATGTGAGCAGCAAGGGCAGATGGCGGCCATGATGTGGCCTGCTGTTGCTTTGCAGAAGAGAAGGAGAAAGGCAGCATCAAGGCTTAGGAAAGCATCTACACAGCCAAATCAGAGATAATTATGCTTGGTTCACCTCAACATCCCCCAAAGGCTGAAAATCTTCCTGTCATCACTTTGAACCCACGAGTAGTACATTAATGTGCACCAAACTGTTTGGATTCATCTGAATCATATTTGAAAACTGCAATTCTGACCTCCTCAGCCTGTTAAACAGTTCCTCACGATGTTCACTTATTTGAGGCCACTGAGATTCTGATCTCACCCACAGCCAGTACTTAAAGTGTGGCTCAGACGTGTTGAGACAAGGTTCTTTAAACCATGCCCTTAGCCAATCTCAACCATATCACTACAGCCCACACAGACAGGATGAGCCATTCCGTCCTCGAGCAGAGAAATTCCCAGATTTCCACTATGGTTTATTTGAAGTGCTTCCCAAAATCTGTGTGAAATGGCCTTGCTCTAATTTTAAAGTTATTCCAACTTTTTTTGCACATTTTCACAAGAAAAAGTACCTTCATTACTGACACCTAAACAAAAATTGCCATCAGACCAAGATTGAGGGTAAGTGCACGAGCTTTGCCAAAAGTTTCTTACACTCAAAAGGTAATTCCTTGGGTCAATCATTTTTACTTGTTTTAATGTGACTGTATGCTTCACAAGTGATGTTGATATAACTATTTATAGTTCGGGTTGTAAATTTTTTGACAAGGTGTAATTTTGACTGACTTCTTAATTAAATACAAAACCACTGCTTTCACAAAAGGAAGGAAAGGAAAATACCATCTTCTTTTCGCTGATCTGTGTTATTTCTGGAAGAAACTGTTCTAGCAGAACCCAATCCAACCATACAGCTTTGATTAACACAAAAGAAATCTTGGGAAAATAGGCCCTAAAAGGTAAAACACTGAGAAGCAGCAGCAGACAGTTAAAGAGATTTTCATAATTCTCAACAAAGATATATTCTATTGTGAAAGAAGGATGCACCATCCATGGCTAAGTAGGAATGTTATTGGATGGTATCAAATTGTAAGGAAAGATGTACAATGATGCAAAGTTTAATGATAGTCTAGAAGGTGGGAAAATTTTGGAAAATAGTAGGGGTGATTTTTAAAAATGGAAAAAAAAATTGAAGTATGGAAGGAAAAACTGGCAAGAATATAAAAACAAACACTTTTAGCTGTAAAAAGATTACACAAAGGAAGAGTATAGCTGAAATAAGACATTTTGTTCATTAGGTGAAATGAAACAGCAAATTAATAATGGGAATCAAGGAAATAGTAGTGTTTGAACATATATTTTGTATCTCTCCTCAGTAGAAAGCATAGACAGCATCCTTTGAATAGTAGAAATTCAAGGTGGGAGAAGAAAGGGAGGGAGGAATTCAAACAAGCATGATTATTAGAAAAAAATACTAGAAAAGCTAATGGGATGAAAGGCTGACAAATTCTTTGGATCCCATTGTCTATGGTTTTAAAGAAAGTGGCTGAAGAGATATTAGATGCATTGATTGTAATCTTCCAAAATTCCCCTGATTCTGGAAAGATTCCAGCAGTTTGGGAAACTCAGGTGTAGTACCACTTTTTAAGAAAGGAAGGAAATAGAAAGGAGGAAACTATAGACAAGTTATCTACACCGGTCTTTAGGAAAATTCTGAAAAATTGGAAGCTATTGTTACAATTGTACAGAGTTTGGGGAATCTAGATTAGAGTGGTGCTGGAAAAGCACAGCAGGTCAGGCAGCATCCGAGGAGCAGGAAAATCCTGATAAAGGGCTTTTGCCCGTAATGTCGATTTTCCTGCTCCTCGGATGCTGCCTGACCTGCTGTGCTTTTCCAGCACCACTCTAGTCTTGACTGCAGGCGAGAGGGCCTTGACATCAGGCTTCATACCTCACTGTGGTCAGTGTTGCAGGCAAAACCCTCCATGAAAGTGGAACTGAAATCACAGACAGCTCTATTGGCTCACCACATGTCCCAGTGTGAGAACAAAATTCTGCCCCTTGTGCCTGCACAGGCAATTTTACCCCCAACTGCCAACTAAGAGGTCACCAACAAGGTTGCTGCCTAATTAAGGATTGCAGTCTACCTCTTCAGAACCCCTGACAAGTCAGTAGTTTTGGCATTGCCACCCACAGCTGATCCTCCAAGACAGAGGCTCTCTACATTGAAGTGGCCTCAAAGGGCTGGCAGAAAAGTAGTAACATTTCTGTTTATAACAACCATGATGGAATGTACATCATTCATCTTATTCAAACACAAGCTTTGAATGTGTGTAATAGCGACCTATTATTCATTGTTGGCATATGATCCAAACTTACCACTTTAGTACCAGAATTCAAGACTCAAACCTCTGAGATTCCATTGTTATTCAGCCATTAATTTCAGTTTTGACATATGCTCAGTTCATTCCCAGATTCTACCATAAGGCAACAGTATATTTTAGAAATCTCATCACTCCTCTTTAAAAATGAACTTAAGCTCTGTGTTTTGACTAGGTCGCTGAAGGAGTGATTGAGTGGGCTATGCTTTACAAATTGCTCAGTTTTTATGCAGTGTTTTTGAGTGTTTGCTGACACCCTAATCCTAATCAAACTCCAATCCAAGAATACAGTTTCTGGGAATAGCGGATGTACGTTTAACAGAATTAAATATGTGGTAAGGTTAGGCATGATGTTTTCTGTCGGACTGGAGGAGGTCATCATTCATAAGACATGCACCTCACTTGATTTATAAAATAAATTCCCTAATTTTACTGGTTATAAATATTAATTCAAACGAAATTATGCATCATGCGATCAGTTTACAAATGCTTAACAATATCTGAATGAAATTATTTTTATCCATTGTTTAAATGGTAGTATTAATCCCTTCAAAGTACTGGTATTAAAACAATGAACCTCGCATACAAATTCCTACATTGATATCTTATAGCTAAGACTTGGAAAGCATACCATACAAAAGTAAGAAGCTATAATAAACCTTTCTAAAACATTTTTTGGCCTTAAGTGGAGCATTGTGTCCAATATGTGTATTCCCTTTAGGAAGAATGTGACAGCATTTGAGAAGTTGCAAAAAAGATTCATGAGATTGGTTTAAGGGGCCATGACTCCCCTTCCTATTATTATAAGAACACCCACAGTGCTATCAGGGAATGGATTGCAGGATTTTTGCTCAAAATAGTTCAAAATTGCTCAGAAAGACAAAATAGTTCCAAGTCAGTGGTGAGTGACTGGAAGGGGAAGTTGCATATGGTGGTGGTGTTCCCCTGTATCTGCTGCCCTTGTCCTTTGAAGGTGTAGAGGTTGCAGGTTTGGAAGGTACTGTCTATGGACTTCATCAAGTTGCTGCAGTGTATCTTGTGGCATTTCTTTCCTGTAATGAACATTGGTAAAACCAGATGGATCTGTATAATGACCTATTATAGTTTCGTGGACATCACTACTGAGATTAGCTCTCAATTCCAGATTTACTAAATTCATTCAAATTCTTCCACCAGCTGCTCAGTGTGATGTTTGAATCCATACCCTTGGAGTAGCTAATTATTATTGCTTCTCTTTACTTTTTCTACCAAAAATGTATAATATCCCATTCCTCTGCAATAATTTAATCTATTTGTGTGAAAATATTATTCTGTTACTTTGACCAGTGTGTGGGGGGGGAGATGCCCTCCAGTTTAGTCCAGCCAGAGTGTGCTGCATCATTCTGTGTGCTGTATTCTGCACAAGTGGAGCTACCAACGATTATGAGGAGCTGGGGGAATGTGTGAAGTCTTTTGAAGAGGGAAGAGCAAGGACATTGGGAAGGAGGAAATTAACATCATCTACGACAGGGTTCAGCTGCATCGGGCACTCCAGTTCAGATCTCATTGAGAGACCCATTTCTGGAAGAGAATTGGAAACAGAGTACGATTGTTCATTGGTAGTGATTCTTAAATTTGGTTGGTGTGGTGGAGGCAAATTTCAGCCTCTTTGTTTTGTTTTTTGTTGCTTTTTGCATCCTATGAATGAATGCTCATGTTTGTATTTTTATTTGTTTGCCTGAATTTGAAGTCCCCCATTTGGACAATGAGAAGTGGTCAATAGGGACAGGGTAACACTGACTTAGAGGGCGCTTAGACAGAATGGACTTAAAGACAAGTAAAGTGGGTGGTGTTGTGGCTAAACAGCACCAAGGATGAGACAATGGGGTAGCATTTGCAAGGGAGTGCCATTCATGCCAGCTATGTGCCTTAGGCAGTGTGGCTTTGCTGCTGATATACCATGATGTTGCCAGTGAGGGGCAAATGCTAGCTTGCTAACATTTGTCCAGGTGCACAGCATGGATATCAGTCTTTTGGCACAACCTGAGAGAGAGCAGGTTCCAAGGTTCCTGCTTCCACACTAGAGTTCTTGGCGCAGGACATGGAAAGAAGGAGGGATATCCATTCTGCACAAGGGACAAGTCAGCCCTCCAGATCTATGGTAAAAAGAATGGAACAATAGTCATGGTAGTCAATGCCAGAATTAAGACTCAAGGAACCTGATTGCAGAACCACAAAAAGTTCAATGTTCTCACACAAAGTGTCAAGCTTAATTTAGAAAGCTCTATCCCACTCTATTGGGTTCAGGCACTAAAATCACCACACACCTACCACTCGTCTACCAACAATCTCTAACATTCTAAATGAGCATGACCAACATTCATATATATTTCCTCACTGTTACATGCATAGCACTGCTGTACACCTCAAATCCAAATTGAGCAGCACTTCAATCATATAGGCCACAGTAAGCAAACACATTGCAGGACACGCTCCGACAATACCTACCCTTTTGCAGCACAAGGTGGTGTGCAATTGGAGGCAGTCAGAGCCTATCCTGCTCTGTGTGGCCTGTTGAATCTCTAAGTTATTCCATATTCTACAGGGAATGTGTATGAATACACCCATGCCGGGGAATAACTGATTTGCACAGAAGCTTTAAAGTTAGAAAATACATCTGCTGAAGTAGACTTTTACAACCTGAAAGAATTATAGAAAGCTTCAAACACTTGTAGGATCATAACAACAGCCGGAAAATATCAAACAACAGATAACCTGTTAGTAGCAATGATCCTTTCAATAGTAGCCGTGTGCGGTCTCTCCTGATGCTAAGCGTGTGTTCAGCTGTATGAAGTTAAGAGAGGGAAGTTACTGCAGTATCAAGTCCCAAAACTGGTATCGCTGCAGTGAGCTGAACATTGTATGCAATGGATCCACCCCTACTACTGCTTAGATTAATGCCCTATCCAAAGTCCTAGTTGTGCGATTTGCCAGGATACTGGTCCCAACATGAATCATTTGTTATCTGTTTCATCAGAACAACTCCCTCTTTTCCCAGAGCTTCCCATAAAATCCAGGGACAAACTAGGTCAGGTCTTGGAGATTTATCCCCTCTTATTTTCTGGAAAAACTCCATCACTTTGTCTTCTGTAACATGTACTCTTTTCAAAGCATCAAGATTTATTTCCCTGAGATCTCAGGTCTCTATTTCTTCCTCCACAGTAAAAACCAATTTACTTAATGTCTCTCCCATCTCCTGTGGTTCAACACAAAGATGACCTCTTTGATCTTTAAGGGCTCTATCCTCTCTTTAGTTATTCTCTTGTTCTTAACATACTTGTAGAATCTTTGGATTATCCTTAATCTAATTTGCCAAGGCTATCTCATATCCTCCCTTTTGCCTTCCTGATCTCCATCCTAAGAATACCTCTACACTCTTTATACTGTTCAAGAGATTCATTTAAACCTAGTTGTCTTTATCTAACTTTTTTTTTATTCTTGACTAGAACCTCAATATCTTCATTCATCCATTGTTCTCTAATTCTACCAGCCTTACCTTTCACTCCAACAGGAACACAATGATTGTAGTTTTTTAATACATAATTTTTTAAAATTTTGCACCACATATAGATAGGGTGGTTAATTTAATTTAGCATGCTTGCCTTCATTGTTCAGATCTTTGAATTTCAATGTTAGGATATTATAGGGTCATAGAGTCATAAAGATGTGCAGCACGGAAACAGACCCTTCGATCCAACTTGTCCATGCCGACCAGATATCCCAACCCAATCTGGTCCCACCTGCCAGCACCTGGCCCACATTCCTCCAAACCCTTCCTATTCATATACCCATCCAGATGCCTTTTAAATGTTGCAATCTTACTAGCCGCCACAACATCTTCTGGCAGCTGATTCCATACACGTACCACCTTCTGCGTGAAAACGTTGCCCCTTAGGTCTCTTTAATATCTTTCCCCTCTCACCCTAAGCCTATGCCCTCTAATTCTGGACTCCCCAACCTTGGGGAAAAGACTTTGCCTATTTATCCTATCCATGTCCCTGATGATTTTATAAACCTCTATAAGGTCACCCCAACAGCCTCCAATGCTCCAGGGAAAACAGCCCTAGCCTATTTAACCTTTCCCTATCACTCAAATCCTCCAACCCTGGCAACATCCTTGTAAATCTTTTCTGAACCCTTTCAACAACATATTTCCGATAGGAAGGAGACCAGAATTTCACGCAATATTCCAACAGTGGCCTAACCAATGTCCTGTATACCCCCAATATAACCTCCCAACTCCTGTACTCAAATACTCTATCCAATAAAGGAAAGCATACCAAACACCTTCTTCATTATCCTACTACCTGCGACTCCACTTTCAAGGAACTATGAACCTGCACTCCAAGGTCTCTTTGTTCAGCAACACTCCCTGGGACCTTACCATTAAGTGTATAAGTCCAGCTAAGATTTGCTTTCCCAAAATGCAGCACCTCGCATTTATCTAATGTCGGAGAAATTAGTCCAATAAATTAGAGATCACAAAGCACAGTTCGAAGTGAAATTAACAAACAGTTTATTAGTACACGATATCGTGGAAGAGAAATTGACTAAGCTGAAACAGCACAGACAGACTGTCCAGGTAGCAAGAATTCTCTTCCACGAGCTGAGGATGATGCCAGGTTAGTTAGGAATCTTGTACAAGAAGGTTATTTAAAATGGGGAAAGATACAATGTATTTGGAAATGGAGTAATCTAGTTACAATGATGATAATTGCAAAACAGTTATCAGAAGAATGTCCTGATTCCCGATACGATCCAACATCCTGACAGTATCAATGGGATCAGGAGATTCCAGCTCTCTTTGCAGGTAGGTGAGAATGTCTCTTTTGAAAAAGTAAGTTGCTTCCATTGTCCTGTCCTGGAAATGATGTCTTTGATGGTCCCTCTCTGTCTGACCTGTTCTTTGTGTTGCTTTGGTATTGCTGTGTTATGAGACTGCCCTCAGGGCTTTGGGACAGCTGTGTTGACCTGGTATTGTTAGTATGTTTTGGGAATTGTATTCCCTTATCTGTGAGTGCTGTCTGGTTTCACTTGTCTGCCTGTTTGGTCCCTGCTGAGGCATTCTGGGTGTTTCTGGTGTAGTTTGGCCAAGTTTGCATTCCTATGTTCTGTGTGGGCCTACTATGGGTAGGCAGGGTGGCAGATCTTTTCCCACATCTAAATTAAACTCCATCTGCCACTTCTTAGCCCATTGGCCCATCTGACCAAGATCCCATTGTAATCTGAGGTAACTTTCTTCGCTGTCCATGACACCTCCAATTTTGGTGTCATCTGCAAACTTACTAACTATACCTCTTATGCTCACATCCAAATCATTTCCATAAATGATGAAAAGTAGTGGACCCAGCACCAATCCTTATGGCACTCCATTGGTCACAGGCCTCCAGTCTGAAAAACAACCCTCCACCACTATTGAGGTTGTACAGGATGTTGATGAGGCCTCTTCTGGAGTACTGTGTCCAGTTCTGATCTCTCTGTAATAGGAAGGTTACTATTCAGCTGAAGAGGGTTCAGAAGAAATTTGCCAGGATATTGCCAGGAATGGAGGGTTTGAATTAAAAGGAGAGACTGGATTGGCTGAGATATTTTTCACTGGATACTAGGAGGTTGAGGGGTGATCTTATAAAATAATGAGGGGTATAGATAAGTTGAATGGCAGGTCCCAAGGGTGAGGGATTTCAAGACTGGGGGCACATTTTTAAAGTTTAGCGAGAAAGATTAAAAAAAAGAGGAATTTTTTTTACATAGAGAGTGATTTGTGTGTGGAATGTACTTCCAGAGGAAATGGTGGATGCAGTTACATTTACAATGTCTAAAATCCATTTAGATAAGTACATGTATAAGAAATGTTTGGAGGGATATGGGCGAAGTACAAGCAAGTGGGACTAGTGTAGTTTGGGAGTATGTTCGGCATGGACTGATTGGACCCAAGGGGCTGTTTACGTGTTGTATGACTCTATGACTATAACTGGTGCCAATGTCCCATGAATTTGAGCCAGTTTCTCCCACACCAATCCTTGAGCCACACATTTATCTCCTTAATCTTGTTGATCCTGTGCAAATTAGCTCTTGGCCTAGGTAGTATATCTTTAGTAGGCGAAAGTGAGGACTGCAGATGCTGGAGATTAGAGTCGAGAGTGTGTTGCTGGAAAAGCACAGCCAGTCAGGCAGCATCCGAGGAGCAGGAGAATCGATGTTTTGAGCAAAAGCCCTTCATCAGGAATCATGATGAAGGGCATTCCTGATGAAAGGCTTTTGCCTGAAACATCGATTTTCCTGTTTCTTGGTTGCTGCCTGACCTGCTGTGCTTTTCCAGCAACCGATTCTCGACAGTATATCTTTAGTAGATGATCTGCTGAGCTTCTCTCAAAGTTTCAACGTCTGCCTTTTTATTGAGTATCTCTAATACTTAGGTTCAACCAAATGCTTCCTTATATACAGGAGTGAATGGCAGCTCTTACAAAAATGACAATTGTACATGTTGCTATTGTTGGTACTCAAACTTACTGATCTTGCTCGATAGTGCTACACTGCTTCCTTTGCATCACTTAAACGGTTATTGAACTGGCAGGAGTTTAGGTACATGAAAAAAAACCACCATGTGAAATGCAATGAGCAGCAACACTGAGTAGGTTTCTGAAATGAGTTGAGCAGAGAGAACAGAATTGGTGGTTTGAAGCCGAGTGTCATGAATTGGCTCACCCTGGGTTGTGCAGTTGTTATGAGTCTGTACATACATAATCCTTTCCAAAATAAAAATCTGTCATGAAATTGTTGCCTAACTATAGATTCAACCAATCCTCACCATAATTTTATGCAAGACATTCTGGCCAAATAAAAATGCAAGCTCTTCATTTATCCTAAATAAGCTGTTTCTGTTTCCATTAAATTATGAAGCATTTTTCTCCGTATGAAAAGCAGAAACCAGTAGAAGTTTCCCTTTCCTCTCCTCGATCCCCCAGCCCACTCCCTCCCCCAGCACACTGCAGAATAACAGCAATTAAAAAACTTGAATAGTAAAGGATAACATAGTCTTTACCTTTTATTGTGAGTGTGGCTGAGAGGAGCAGACAGCTGTAGTTAGTTGGACATCTGGAGTACAGAGTGAGCTGACTGGGCACGTGAGAATGTGTGTATGTGTCTGCCACATCTTGGCAATGACATTTCCTACCCGCCCCCACCACCTCCACCCCTAAACAACAATTTCCATCCCATAAAACTCTCGCAGGATCTGCACAATGTCTGCCCATATTTTTCTCACATGTATATCGGATGGTTAGATCAGGGAACGTGACCAGACCACTTATTGTTACCTCTAAGTGCACCGAGTATAATCTGTGCAGTGCCACAATATTCCAAACTAATAGAGAAGAGTAATGTTTTAAATGAATTCTGACTTTTCCTTCTGCCTGCCTCTCCACCAAAATCCTAAAGCAAAGTAGTTCCAGGAGCAGAACCTAGCATTAACTAACGATGCACGTTTAATCTATTCAACTTCCAAAAGCCCAGGTCTGGTGGGTTTCCTTTGTAGCATTTTTAAATAATTATAGTATATGGTTCATTATGTATACCTTTCCTTAAAACTAACATTACAAATCACTAGTTAGGAAGCTTAAAACCTCTCTGGGTGGAAACTGTGTTACACCCACAGAAAACACACTATTTACTAGCTGCAAAACACAGAGGACTTTGAAAAATATACATATATTTGGAGTATTGAGTTTTTTTTCACTTCTTTATTTATTTGATTCCTTTTTGAATTTAGGTGATCACAAATGAAACAACTAAAACATTCAGTCCAGTTCAGTGTTCATTTTAGAGGTGGGGAAGTGGGGGAGATGGGGGAGCTTGTGTCTTGCTTAGCAGTTCAGTGCACAGTAACCAGCAGGTATGAGGGAAACAAGGAGAGACTGCATGAGTCAGTCTTTGGTAGTGGTTGTATCGAGGAACTGGAGGGGTCAGCTTTTGGAGTGGAGGAGTTGGATGAGTTAGTATATGTCAGTGAAGGGTTTTGGCTATTTTATACATGTTTCAAAGAAAAAGCAAAGCAAGGGCTTCAACGAAATCTTTGCATGAAGAATGTATTTGGATTAAACTTAGTATGCTGCCTTGTGGCCTAGGCTGCTGGGAGAGGGAAACATAAAGGCTAGCCAGACGTAATGGAACCTGTGTAAGATTATAACGGAAGGAACCGATAACAGGAAACAATGCTGACAGTTGGAGACATAAGGAAGCAAGGCCTGCCAATTGGTAAGAGATTCTCAGACTTGTGATCATTAAACTGCAGATTTTAGGAAGGATACCCCTTAAAACAGATCATTGTAAAAGAGTTTGCAGGAGACCCAGGGTCCACATCAGAACACGATGGGAAAGAAATCTTTGATTTCTCCTTAAGATTTAATCAATTTGTTGTCCTGAGCTGTTCTCATGAGGAAAGGAAAGCTCTCATGAGAAGTTGCAATTTGCTGGTACAAAAAATCATCCAATATATCAAATAAATATCTTCAAAGTTTGAGAATAACTACAGTGTCATGAATTCTGAACTTTGCATAAGCTGAACGTGAGAGCAAAGTAATGCTCTATGAAGTATTGTGCAGGAGGAAATGTCAGTCATTGGTGTAGTTTCATGCAATGATGCTCACAGCTAACACCCTGATTTATTCCACTGTGATGCCTTTGTACCAACTTTCCTCTAGCTTTCATTCTGGCCATAAGGGTCTCCAAGTTCCATGCGTGGCAGCAACATCTGGGAACTGGCCACAATCAACGTGCCAATGCTGATCACTATGCGTAGGACCTTGGAGCTTAAAGGGAACATTGTTGGGTACCAACCATTTGCCATTGAGTCACAGTCTCAGAGGTCTACAGCACAGAAAAAGGTCCTTTAGCCCATAACATCCATATTGGACTATTTTTCTTAGAACAGAGGAGATTGAGAGGGAAAAAAAATACTATGCATAAAATTATGAGGGATGGAAAGGGTAAACGGGAGGAATTCTTTCTCATTGATGGAAGGATGAATGACACAGGGGAATAGATTTAAAGTAAGGGGCAAGAGGGTTTAGAAAAGATATGAGGAAAACAGTTTTCACCCAGAGGGTGATGGGAATTTGGAACTCACTGTAAGGGGGTCGAGACAGAAAGTCTCACAGCATTTAAGAAGAATTTAGACCTTAGAGGTTTATAAAATCATGAGGGGTATAGACAGGTAAATGGCAGGTGTCTTTTCCCTAGGGTGAGGGATTTCAAGACTATGTGACATATTTTTGAGGTTAAATGAGAAAGATTTAAATAAAACATGAGCAGCAATTATTGCACAGTGTTTCGTGCGTGGCATGAACTTTGTGTGGAAGTGGTGGATGCAGGTGCAGTTACAACATTCAAAAGACATTTAGATAAGTACATGGATAGGAAAGGTTTGGAGGGATATAGGTCAAGCACATATAGGTGGGACTAGTTTAGTTTGGTATTATAATTGGTATGGACTTGTTATCCTGAAGGGTCTGTTCCCATGATGTATGAATGTATGTACATTTGTGATGTGAAGGCATGCAAAGCTATGGTTCAAGTGTTGGAAAATAGGATGAGAACAATTAGGTGTTTGTCTCGATCCCCTTACAGTGAGTTCCAAATTCCCATCATCCTCTGGGTGAAAACTGTTTTCCTCATATCTTTTCTAAACCCTCTTGCCCCTTACTTTAAATCTATTCCCCTGTGTCATTCATCCTTCCATCAATGAGAAAGAATTCCTCCCGTCTACCCTTTCCATCCCTCATAATTTTATGCATAGTATTTTTTTTCCCTCTCAATCTCCTCTGTTCTAAGAAAAATAGTCCAATCACTCTTCCTAAGTGAAATTCTCCAGCCCAGTCAACATCCTGGTAAACCTCCAACGCAATCACACCCCTCCTATACTCCAATTGGGGGAAAGTGCTGCCCCCAATCCTCCTTCCTATGTTAGTCTAAGGGTCTATTCAGTAGTCTGTGGTGGAAGACAGACCACAAATAGGTCTCAGCCAAGAAGCTCCAGTCCTTCATAACAAAATATTGTTCAATACATAACAGTAATTAAACACAGGTTACATTAACTTTGATGTATATTAATTATTACTAATAGAAGGTAGAAAAAACACATGCTGCTCCATTAGGAGACAATGCCAGAAACCAAGTGATTCTACAGCCAGAATCTGTGTAACGTCATTAGACTGGGCAGGACTCAGCATAAATCAAACATTAACTCTTTCAGAGCTATTACCTTACTCAAAAATAAGATAAACAAGATGGACAAATTTAACAGTCCTTTGAAGAATTGACTGATTGATTTGACTAAAGAAATAGGTAAAGGAGTAGAAATTATGCGATTTGAGAACTGGACACCAGGAATGGTCCCTATAACAAAGCCAGTAAATCACCACAGGTGACTTGAAAAGCAGGTATAGATATTAGATTGCTGATGTACAGGAAGGAAGTTTGAATCAAGGTACACTAGGATGAGGGCTGAGGAATGGAATTGTGATATCTTCAGATTTTGTTTTAAACATTGCTAATAACCTGCTATTCGTTGCTGCTGTGAAGGCTGCTAAATAGTCCTGAGTGGATAAGCCAACATCACTGAAATTACTAATAGAAGCTCTCTGCAGTTTATTGTTTTCGTTGGAAAAGCTAATTGAAAGCCATCCACAAATTCTGAACACTAGCCAATTATTTAAAGTTTGACATTGGCCTGTGGCTTATTGTGTGTACAGTCTGTTAATATATCATGGAAACCAGTCATTAAGTGAAGGGAAAATACATCTGCATAGAAAGGAAAAGGAAGTCAGAGAAAATCACTTCTCCAAAGCGTTCTATGCTTTTTCTGGTAGCTTCAGTTAAGTATAAGGAGAACAAATCCTTCACACCCTTTTATTTTCCTCTTACACTTGAATTTATATAGTGCCTTTCATGAATGCTGGATGTCTCAAAGTGTTGAACAACCGATGTCAAACTTTCAGAAACACAGACAGTAATTTTAACTCTCACATTCGGGTCAGTTTGAGGAAAATTGGAAATAAAAATTCTAAAAAGTTTAAATTCAATTTGAACACAC
The DNA here is from genome assembly GCF_004010195.1 of Chiloscyllium plagiosum. NCBI lineage: Eukaryota > Metazoa > Chordata > Chondrichthyes > Orectolobiformes > Hemiscylliidae > Chiloscyllium > Chiloscyllium plagiosum. The sequence goes on along the minus strand of NC_057721.1, from coordinate 67,471,487 downwards.
GCATATCCAGTTTTGTAAGAGGTGTGTGACAGGGCAGGCTATCATGAGGTGGGTCATTAACTGAAACGTCTAAGAAGGCTGCACTTTTATCATTTTTAATTTTACCTAATGTCAGCAGGTTTCCCATGTTTGGGGAACCTGATAGGTAAAAAGAGGCAAAAAGGGCTCAAACCATTTATACAGAATTACAGAATAGTTACAGCGCAGAAGAAGGCCATTCGGCCCCAACTTAGACTCTTCAGGTAAGCATCATTACCTTGCATCAATTTCCTGCTTTCTCCAGCAGTTTGTGGGCCAGCAGGAATAGAAGCATTTCTTCCAGCTTGAGCAAACAAACCGCAGATGAGGAGGCTGCTGAGGTGGCTCTGATTTTCCAAGGGCAGTTCAAAATGGAAACACCCTAGGAAGGGTTAAAAATTAATAAAACAGACAGACCGGGTTACTCATATCCCTACTCACAACACCCTCTCTGGGAAAAGGGCCCTTTAATTCCAACGGCCATTCAGCCTGCCACAATAAGACCATCTCCATGGAACTCCGCACATGGTGTCATGGTGTCACATGGTGAGAAACTACTCCTTCACTGGCAAAATTCTGGCATGGTGTGAAAAGTCACCCAAAATAGGTTCTTTAATTGCTTAAGTTAACTGATTGAGTCCATTGAATTGACAACTGATTCACTGACTTTCCCAGGCCTCAGAAACTGTCCCAAGAGCCATGAAAGTTTGGGAGTTATCTCCGCCATTTGCCGGGACCTCCCATCTCCTATCCCACAGTCTAAGGCCCATAAATGTCAGTATTAAGCATTCGCCAGTCATATAACTCTTCAAAGGTAATGCTTGTTTTCAAGTGTACAGCTAGGTCAGGAAGAAGAAGTGCTGATCTGACCTTTACAGTTCATTCAATCAATTACGAGCCATAATTTTGAAAACGAGAAAAAACTTCTATCTGTCTGGCTGTTGTATTCAGAGACTTGAATTAAAATGCCACAGAAAACCACTGGAATGAACTGGGAGCAAATTGGGACTTTCTGAAAACTTTCACAGATCTGGTTTTCATCGAAGTAGAGTTGAGTGTATTTCAAGTTCTGGAATTAATTATGCAATTGACTGAACAGTTTGACAAGTGCGATATTAAAGTGAAATATAATCTGGTTCTCTGAAGGGTGCTTTAATTCTTATTTTAATGGCCCAACGCCAGCCAATTCCCCTCCAATCTGCCTCCAGGGTTTCCCCCTCCCCCACAACACCAGCTGGAGAGATAGGCCCCACCATTGAACAATACCTGGGCTGCAGGTGGGAACATTCAATTGAGGGCTAATTATATTTAACAGGAACGTTCAAACAAGAAGACTGGAGTACTAAAACCATTTCAATTTTTTTTTGCATGGCATTACGTTTTACTTCTGCACCTTCCGGTATTTTGGACCGTACTACCTCGAACGATTGGAACAACAGGTGTATGAGAACATGTGACACTCATAGTTCCCAACAAGTCAACTTGACACATGCATCATGTGACACCTCATCACTGCTGTTTCCCACAAAGTCCCTTCCAACACCACAAAGTCTCTACCATCACAAAAACAAGTGGGGTTGGGCAAAGAATACTGCCTTTGCCTGCAGTGTCCATTTCCTGAGAACAATTTGTATCTTTTTTAAATGTGGTAGAATTACAAAGTTATATCGTCAACCTGATCCAGCCAGTGAAAATGACTTCTTTCAATGGTTCACTTGGAAGATGCAGTGTTCTGAACACCACCAATAAAGTATCCCTTTGCCTTGATATTGGAATGGGTGGTATTTGTAAATCTCAGACTGAAGATACAGTAAAGAAACCCACAAAAACTGCAGGACTCAGCCATAAACAGCTGTCAGCTGACTGGAGGTAACAGAGAGCTGTAGTCACCAATGAGAGAAGAGAGAGACTAAGATTGGAAAGAAAAAACAATTACCATATCAAACAAAATTAGTCCGATAAACTTCAAATGGAATGCAATCATTCATATATATGTGAGATCTAAAAAAGTATACTTTAATCTTGTTCCAGAGAGTCATTATAGCAATAGAATTAGAATGACAGCGCTGACTACACATTTTTTGCATTATTGTTTTATGTTTTTGCATGTTGTTCTCATTTGTAAATTGTAACTAATTCAGAAAGTTTTATAAGTTGGGATCTCAAGTTTATTTTTGTTTCAATTATTTTCTTCTTGCAGGCATGCTTGACCAATGTCATCTACTTGCAATACCTTCCGAAGCTGTCCATGTGCAGACTCTGTTTTCAATTAAAAGACTCAGACAAGAGTATGTGGCACATGAGAGAATGCAACAAGTCTGGTTAAAGTGTCACACAATGCAGTAGAGAAGCAGCAACAACCAGAACGGACAAAGATTACTTTCAGGTGTGAGTAGAAAGGAGGTAGAAACATTTATATAGAGCTGAAGTAGACCACTCAGTTTGATTTGAATGTGTATGATCTTTTCTGTACATGATTTCTTTTCCCCCAGCACCTTGCATTTTTTTTAAATGTAAGACAGCAAAAAGAGTAAGGGAGAAGGAGGAAGGGCTTCTAGAAAGGCAAAGAAGGGGAGGAGAAAATCGGGGTATATAAGAGGAAAGGCTGGATAGAGTGTTTTTATAAAAGAAATGGCTGGGATAATACAGTGAGAGAGCAAATAGTAAATAAAAGGCAATTTGAAGCAGCATGATGAAAGAGCACATCTTAACAAGCCTTACATGAGAAACAAAAGATCCTTGAAAATTGATGCATGTGTTTTTAGCTGTTGTCCTCTGCCCTGTTCTAACTTTTGACCTATATGTCAGATCTCACTGTCCTCACACTGCGAAAAACCCATTAAATCAATTTAATAATGTGAATTTAACTGCTCAGTATCTCGTGATGCAATGTTTAAAAAAAGCATTAAGTATGGAGTATAGTTGCTGCTTAAAGAAAATCATTTGCCCAACTCTTTCACTGCACACACGCATGCAAAGACACATATGCCCATTTAATCTGAAGTCAATCACTGAGCAGATCAAGATCAATTTGCCAAGAAAAACCTTGCTTGCATCAGGGGTTGTTCTAATCCATAATTTACTTTTCCACTTGAAAATGCTAGACCTGGCACATAGAAACCACATGCTTCAAACTGCAGAAGCACAGTCATTTTTTAAAAAACATGAAGCCAAATATTTAGCAATCAGAATTTTTGTTCATGCAGTCCAAGCTTTCTTGCCAGTACTGTCTCTGCACTGCGGTAGAGAGAGAAAAACATGTACTATCATTGCAATGGAAGAAAGCATTTAATTATAAAAGGCTAATTGTCTCACCAGGTTCGATCTCCCACCGATCTAAAGGTCATACACAATCTATCCTATCTCCAATACTTTTAAAGTCCTGAGAAGCATCTCTGCATAAATACTGATTTCTAAAACCAAACTCTGAAATTCTCTTTCATCTTTATATCTCTGCTATCAAACTTTAAACACATGCTCCTGCTCTGCCTCAAAAGACAGGAACTCGCATAGCTTGTGCATATCCTATTGTTTCACTCGAAAACTATTCCAAGGATCTAGCATCTTTACCCAACGTTTAGTTGCTTTTCAATTAATTGAAGGACCTTGCTTTTCCTGATGACCTGTTCTGTTTAACCTGCCTACAATAATAATTTTATGATTCACAGGGATTCAGTGTCCCATGATTCACATACATATACAGAATAATGCAAAAGCAATAAGTTACAAGTCAAAAGAATTAGCCATGCTGACTGCTCTGCATGGAAGAAAAAAATTCCTTAATATTCTCCAAATGCCAAGTATTATCATATGAATGCTTAACCCATTCATGTTACATTTCCCTTTTCACTCTTTCATGGGAACTCAACAGGGTAATTCCAAAAGTCTGAATCCAATTTCAATCTGCCTGCAACCGGTCCACCCAATTTTAACAGAGGTGGGTTAGGGTAGGGACAGCATTTATATATGTTAATGAAGCTGCACACCTTAATAGAAAAATTGAACAGCTGAAAGATGGTAAAAATGTTTGGATCCAATATTAAGGTGCATTTCCCACAGATTTGTACAGGAAGATTGCACTTGCTCTTAAACCACATCATTATAAAACTAAAGCATGTATATAGGAGATGCAAAAATAATCCCCAAGATTCGCAGCAAAATTATAATTAAGGAATTTAGTTTCAGCAATGAATGAAGTACCAGAGGTTTTGCAAACAACACTGAAGTCATCTAATAGACACTCTTTCACCCATTATATTTAGTTATAATTTGAATGGTGGAATTGCAACAGATGATTGTATATCATTTTTAATCTCTTTAGAGGAGGTTGCATACCAGTGACAGAAGTTATGTTGTGCATCTTTCATGAATCTATGGATAATGTCTTCACAGAAGGATTAGCCACCTTGCCAGATTTTAGTACATGTCTGGCACTAAATAGAAATAAATATTTTCTATTAGAAAGGTGCTGGTATTTTGTTCCTCTTTCGTAACTTGCATCAAGAAACAGCAGCATTTTACACCCCAAACATTGCCCACTGCCTTTTCTTTTTATTTGTTCATGGGACTTGGGAGTCACTAGCTGACCAGCATTTATTGCCCATCCCTAGCTGCCCTTGAGGAGGTTGTGGGGAGCTGTCTTCTTGAACCGCTGCTGTCCATTTGATCTAGGTCTATCAATTGAACGTTCATATTCACATGCATATTTTTGTTATTCTAACAAAGACGTTAAGAGCTACAAAACCAAAGCAAATAGATGGAGAGATGTAAAGAGGTGGAACAGGCTTCTTGTGATGAATAACCTACTTCTGTTCCTTTTTTTAAATGTTCTATTGCATTGATAGGGGAGCCATTAGTTAATGAAGATTATCAACTTAAAGTCCATTTCCTAAGGCTTCAATGTGAAACCACATTCAGAGGGTCAACGACAGTGATTCTCATTCTTTGCCTTTGTCCATCTCTTCACTTCTTGCTTGTCCTTCTGTGTAGCTGAGATCACAGCCTCTTAATTGTTTGAACTCAGAAATGGTCACAGCCTACTCATAAATGATCATTATTGAGTGCCCATGACTGACAGCAGTCAGTATGTTATCTGTCAGGTGCTACTCTTTTCTTCATATTTCCTTTGCCCAACTTTGTCCCCCATGTCTTACATACTACGCTGCTCAGCTGCAATATTATCTTACATTGGGGCTACACTTCAGAATTTCTTCATTGGTTGCAAAGTATTTTGCCACATCCTGTGTACGCTGTATATGAAAGATGTTATATCAATGCAAGTCTTGTTTTCCTTTTGACTCCTTGTAAACGGGAAGCAAAAGGACAATGAAAGACACTGGAGCTAGATTCGGATTGGCAAATCTTAATTGTCACATGTTTCAACTTTTTGCAGAGCTTCACTGAGAAATACGCATGTAAATAATTAATCAGCACCAGAATTGCACCATAACGACTCCCTTATTCTCAACTCCCCTTCACAGGCAATAATAACAGAAATGTATCTTACTGACTTACTTTGATATCAGCCACTGAGTCTGGGACAGTCTGAATCATGTCCTTCGGCTGAACTGTAGGATGTAACAACAGGACAAGCCTCACAATTCCTGTATGCAAAGAGAAAGAAAGATTAGACCAACAGGGAGATGAAATCTTCTACACGTGTAGCCAGGTTAATTAATAATCCAATGCAACAACAAATTCAAATGGTGCCAGCCAATTGGGTGATCAGATTTAAAGAGAACAGATTTATCTCTGGAAACATATATTTGAAATGGCCAGAAACTGATGATGTCAGTTATATTCCAGACTAACCTCAGCACACTGAGCTTTCCAATATCATAAATAGCCCAATGACATCAGATGTTTTGAATAATAGAATCATTTTGGGTTAAGGAACTTGTCCCGGGATTTCTCTTTAATTTTACATAAACAGTAGACATAACCCATACACATTCTGGAATATTTGCAAATAGAATAGGACATTGAAAAATAAGTGAGTAGTGATTTTGACTCTTCTGGCAACATAATCACATTGGGGAATGATTGAATTGTTGGGGCCAATCCAGTTAAAACTGAATGCCTGTGTATTGCTCACAGATCAAACTTGCTATTGTTTTGGTGTGTCTACAATACAAGTGTGTCAATCATCAAAGCCATTTATGGCTAGTTTTTTAGTGAGATGTTAAATGCTAGCCATGACTTAAGAGCAATTTATTTGAAAAGTTAGAGAATAAAGAGATCAGAGAAACAAATGATTAAGAAAATGAAGCCATTCTTCACCCAAAGTCATAGAGATGTATAGTACAGAAGTAGACCCTTTGGTCCAATTGGTCCATGCTGATCAGAATCTCAATTTGACCTAGTCCCATTTACCAGCATTTGGCCCATATCCCTCTAACCCCTTCCTAAAGATGTACCCGTCCAGATGCTTTTTAAATATTATAGTTGTACTCATCTTCACCATTTCCTCTGGCAGCTCATTCTATATATGCACCATTGTCTGAGTGAATAAGTTAGCCCTCAGGTGCATTTTAAATCTATCCCCTCTCACTTTAAACCTATGCCTCTAGTTATGGACTCCCCTACCCTCAGATAAAGACCTCAGCTATCTACTGTATCCATGCCCCTCATGATTTCATAAACTTCTATGAACTCATGCCTCAGCCTCCAATGCTCAATGGAAATTAGCCCCAGCCTATTCAGCCTCTCAGAAACACAGAATGTTTCTAAGAAGGAGTTAAATATAGATTTTAGGGCTAAAGGGATCAAAGTGTAAAATGGAGACAGTGGGAACAGGATACTGACTGAGATGATCAGATATAATCATACTGAATGATGTGGCAGGCTCAAAAGTCCAAAAGGCCTACTCCTGCTTCTATTTTCCACTTTTTATTCAGCAATTAAAGGGCAATTGTACCACTCAGGTTATGATTAATGTGACTTTATTCTATTCACTTACTTTTCTTCTATATTCTTTAATTTGAATGAAACACTGAAGGATACATTTTTCCTTTCCGGTGTATGTTAAAGATTCTTTGTCATTATTCTAAATGCAACAGGATAACTCCTCCACAGAGCTGCAGAATTGACCTTAGATAGGACTAGAGTCGAACCTCAAATGGGGCATTGGGTACAGTTCAGGGAACTGTAATTCAGGAATGAGGTAAATATACAGAATGGAGTATGGAAATGTTTACGAGAATGATTCCAGGAAAGAAAAACTTCAGCTTTGACGATAGATCAGAGAGAGTGGGTCTATTTTTACCCAGGTAATAGAAGGCTAAAAGGAGAGCTGATAGAAGTTTTCAAAATCATGAAGGGTCTGGGAGGAGTACATCAGCAGAAACCATTCCAGCTCGTAAGGAGATCAAGACCAGAGAGACAGATTCAAAATGTTTTGCACTACCTGTAATTGTGGTGGAGGTAGGTTCAACTGAAATGTTGAGGAAGACATTAGGTTATTATTTAAAAGCAAACATTGTGCAGGGCAACAGGGAAAGAGCAGGAAATTGGCACTAAACCAAAATGCTCAGAGAGTTAGTGCAGACACGATGAGTTGAATGTGTTCTGCACTATAAAAACTCTGTGATTCTATGATTTTATCCTCGTCCTTAATCATCCCTCAGTCAATATCCCTATTATATGATCATACTGTTTATGGGGCCTGGCTGTTCCTATACTTCAACAATAACAACACTTCGAAAATCCTATAAGGGCTACCAAGCATTCTGAGATGTCCTGACGTTGAAAAAAGCACCACAATGATACAAAACCTTTTCTCAATTTCACTGACAGAACAAAACCGAATTTTGGGCCATCCAAAATGGAGACTATTTGTGAATGTAGTCCATGCTAGAGCATCTTCGGACCAGAAGCCTGATGAAATAATTTGTGCATCTTGCCTTTGTTCACCCTCCTGCAGGTTCTCCACCCAATCTAGGAGAGTGGACAGGGTGACCCAGCTAATGAGGGATCTCAATTTGAAGGGATGCCATCAAGACTCACAATGGTACTAGTGTGTGCCATTTCCAAACCAATGGGAAGGATAAATGAGCTGAAAAATGGAGGAAGATGTCGACCAGGCTTCTCCTGGTTCACAAATTTATCCTGGAGGTGACGTTCATTTGGTGAGTGCTCAAAGGGAAGTTCTATTCTCTAGGGCCAACAAGACGAATCTAGCCAGCCTCGTTAAACCCAAGCTGCAAAGGCGATGAACCGTTAAAGTGTAGCTCCTGTTCTGGAAGAGTTTGGTAAGGTGCATTTCCTGCAATTCTCTGTACCCTGGTGTTTTGTAACATGGCACTCCTGTAACTGACTCAACTTCCCATCACAAACATTCCGTTCGCTCCAGCTTCCTCCTTCAGCTCAAAAGATGGCATTCCCACTCACCCACTTCCACCAAATTTTCAGTCACACTCCTCAAACATTCACCCTCCATCCTCAGCAATCAGTTCACCCCTCACACTTGTAAAGCTTTGCATTCTGAAATCACAGGAACAAAGAGTCTCCAATTCCAGGGAGAACACACAGAAAGTCAAAGCCACCCTGACTGTGAGGGAGGGGAAAGTCCTGGAGATTGACAGGTTGGTAGAAGCATATTGCTGATAGAGGGATAGGGGAGATGCAGGGTAATGGTAGGTATTTAGGCATATGGTGAGCCCCACATTGAAAATGAACAGAAGTAGGTGCTAGAAAGAGGTACCACAATGGAAATAGTGAGCAGCAAATATCTAAGGATGTAGGTGAGTCCAAGCTCTGCTCAGCTGGGTACAGATGCTGAGTCTCAGGGGATGTACACTAATGTAACTCATGCAGTACAGTGGAAAATACATGTGCTTCGGTCAGAATTTCCAGAGGCAGTCCATGCCCTTGCACAGAACACAGAGGAGAGAGGAGTCCATTTCTAGCTTTATGTCTGTGTTGCCCAAGCTATTCCCTCTGATCATCACCTCCATTGACAGAGTAGCCAAGCTCACCAGGCCACCAAGTTCATGCTGATCCATCTCAATGGCCTGCACTACCTGGCTGTCAGTTTCCACCTCAGCGCCTCAACTTCACACTGTGCTCTCCCGCTTTTGATCAACAGAGAAATGCAGCTAGGTCCTCAGAGGGAAGAAAGGGAAAGGACTAATGGAAGTTTGTACTTTTCATTACTTGTGCTCCCCACCTTAAACGTTGTCCCAGAGACTGACACCTGCCCCGACTGGATTGAGCCTGCCCCTGCGTGGGTTGACATGGGGCTGTCTTTGACAGGGGTCCTCACCTTCTCAAATGCCCAAAAGCTGTCTGCCAAAGATGTCATTCTGGGCCTGTGGAAAACGTGTAGGGGTAAGCATGACCAACAGCCCTATCGGTTTGACTTGTCACATGCAAGTCAAAACTGAGAGAGTTGAGGCCTTTATAAGCAAGATTGGGTGACATGGCAGATGTGAATTACTGCTGGAGCTGTGGGCCCTGTTAATCTGAAGGAAGTTGCATCTCATATTCAGAGATCAAAGTTACTGCAGTATAAATATATGCCTTTAGGATTATGGAGCTAAGGTGGGTGGATGTACATTTGGTTGATGTACAACCACGCATGATCTAATTGAATAGCAGAATAGGCACAAGGGGCTGAGTAGCTTACTTCTGTTCTTTTGTGCTACTACATAATGTAAAGTAAAGCATTCTGGTACATGCTGAGTTTATAAAAGATACAACATAACAACAAGTCCATCTTCCTTCATAACATCCTCAATTCACAGAAACAAGTCACAAAACTAAGGCTAACTTTGTGAGGGTACTAGTTTTATTGAAAGTGTCAGTACCCAACAGGTAAAATTACAAAAACAACATACAGTTCATCTTCTTTTGTCTATTAAATTCTGACTGGTTGACAAAGACATTATCAACTGTACATAACGAGGGCATTGTGAATTATTTGAAATTTGTAGACAAAACATAATTGGTGCCTGATTTAATGCAGCTGAATTTTTTTATAGACCAGCACTGTGTTTTACCACATCATTTTAGTCAAAAAAAATCCTTCATTGGAGAAATCTGTCTCAGCAGCAAAGTGTAAAGTGTGGAAAATGATTTCAGGGAAGGCTGCCAGAACTGGTGTCTTTTTTGTTATTGAGAGGATGAAGTGAAGGGCTGAGGCCCATTATATGGAGCACCACCAGAATAATATGACTCAACATGACGTAAATCAAAAATTGTAGTGCTACTTTAAAATTGGACTTGCACCTTTAACATTGATTATAGATGAATAAAAAGACTTGAAGAGTTTTGGAGTTCTGAAGAGAGTCCTTAAAGAGTTTTGATGATTAGGATTAGGACTAGAGATTGCTTTTAAAGATTGATCCATTGAAACTCATGCAGTACCATTAAATTCCTTGGGCTGGTGATCTAGTTTGGAAGTATACAGAAGGGTTAACTTGAAAATTTAATATAATGCACTTCACTATTTATCAAGTCACTTGGGAACAAATTTCTTCTCAGTACTATTAACAGTGATGATGTACACATCAGTATCATGAACATTTTGGGAATTTATGAAATAGCAGAATTGCCCCTTTAATGGTGACTGATAGGAAAGTAGGGCAGAAGATCATTGTGCCTGCCTCATTATAGCATTCTTTCAAGGCACTGGCATCATTCATTGTGAAATACATTATCAGCCACTAAAAGATGGTGATTTTGCTGCAGTGGTTAGACTTTTTCTTTATATATGACCATTTAATAATTTTTACAAATTTTTTACACCATTCCATAATATAAATTAGGCTTTTATATATTTCTAATAAGTGAAATATCAGGCATTCATAGCTGAAGACTTAATTGGAGATACAACTGATTTTATAGAATTACTGGATGCTATTGGAATTGTGTGTATTGTGTAACTGTTACATTATTTAAATTTGATACTTACATAACAGCAATTGTTTCTTTTTTCAACATCATACATATTTGAAACTTTGCCAAGATTTTAAATGTTGTTACATAATTGTGGCATTTTCATGGTACTGAGTCATAAAATACACCATCTTCCAAAGGGCATTATTCCATTATGCAAAATACTAAAGAGGTCCAATTTCTTCCAATAATTGTCCCTTAAGCTCAATTGGATGACAGTTCATATTTTCTAGGCAAGTTTCTCTTTTATTAGCAAGGTTTGTTAAGTCTCCAGTTCCTCTAGAAAGTCAGAAAAAAAGATCGGATTTCTTTTTAAACCACCGAATTTTTTTTTCTGAGTGAGGCACTAACATTTACATAAACAGTAAAATATGATATGTGGCATCCACACCTTAAGTAAGCTAATGGACCTCTCATGATGTTAGTCACATGAAGGTGAAAGCTTTCTCTAATGACATCACCATTGTACTGCAGATGGCAATATGTTCTGCAGCTCCAGGAAAAACAAGGTTTATTAAGACCAGAAAATATATTTGTGGTTAAATAAGTACTGGATGACTTTATGCCAAGATCATTTAGGAAACTATAGACTACCCAGCTACCAATCTCTTACGTTTCTCAGGATGTCTTTTGTTTCATAATGGACTTTGGAAGTGTAACCCAGAAATGTAAATGGAACATTTGAAACACGAAGGTAAATAAACCAGGTGAAAGTTCTCACTATTAGAAGATTGAATCAATTCAAAAAACTATAAGGCATCAGAAAAGAGATAACAGCATAAAACCGTCCCTCTTAGACAATAGCATTTGGCACTGGGAAGTAAAAGTTTTGGTATGCTGTTATGGAAATACCAAAAATACATAATGCAAATGAAAGCAGTACCATCCATTTAATGTTAGTGAAGGGACAAATGGCAGACTGTGAGGTCACATGTGGGGAAGAGGTTAATTCCAATCAGGTCCTACCCAGAGGAAAACCCAGTGAACAAAAGAAATTAGAAATAAAATACTGCTCATACAGGAGCTCCATTTGAGGTATTGGTGCCACTCACCAATTATACATATTTTCCTTCTGGGTAAGCAGGAAACAACTGGAACAAATGTCAAACACATTTCTGCATCCATGTTAAATGCCAACAGTCCATGTCTGACCCATTCTGGACAGGAGAAGGAAACAGAGCAGGGTAAGATTAAAAAGCCCTCAGCATTCACCAGCTTGCAGGTGGAAAGGGAGGATCTGGGAAGATGTGTAAGAGAGAGAACAGATCTAGGGAAGGGGAAGCCACTAAATCATAGAGTCATAGAGACATACAGCATGGAAACAGACCCTTCGGTCCAACCCCTCCACGCTGACCAGATATCCCAGCCCACTCTAGTCCCACTTGCCAACATTCAGCCCATATCCCTCCAAACCCTTCCTATTCATATACCCATCCAGATGCCTTTTAAATGTTGCAATTGTACCAGCCTCCACCACTTCCTCTGGCAGCTCATTCCATGCACGTACTACCTGCTTTCTTAGAAGGAGCTGGAAGAGCTCACCTGACCTTCCTGGTCCCATTCAATAAATGGTCCCCCTTACCTGAAAAGTACCTTTGTTCTTTCACCACCTGTTATCTGTTTCACTGAATGGGAGAGCCACAGTAATATGCCCATTTAGGAGAGTTAAAATGGTATTGATATCTCATTTAAATCATAGTTGACCCATTCACATAAATTCACGATTTAGTCAGGCATATCACTGACATTCAGCTTAAATTTGGAAATGTCGGGAATGGGTAGAATTCGGAGTGAGTCAGTAGCTGAGTCATTTTTAACTATCAGAGGGTTAGATAGTCTGGCGCACTGACCTCTACATCGCTGAAGCCAAACACCAACTCGAGGACACCTCTTCCTACCGCCCCCTTGACCATGACCCCACCCCCCCATCACCAAACCATCATCTCCCAGACCATACAGAACCTCATCACCTCAGGAGATCTCCCACCCACAGCTTCCAACCTCATAGTCCGGGAACCCCG
>NC_057721.1:67424930-67457126 GCF_004010195.1 Chiloscyllium plagiosum | reverse complement strand
TCTCTCCATGCTTCAGGCTCTCTGCCTTTATTCCTGATGAAGGGCTTTTGCCCGAAACGTCGATTTCGAAGCTCCTCGGAATGTTGCTGAATTGCTGTGCTCTTCCAGCACCACTGATCCAGAATCTGGTTTCCAGCATCTGCAGTCATTGTTTTTACCTCGTAGATTAACTGCCAGCCTACACTAGCAATGGTGGCGTGGGAATTTCTATCATATAATTGCAGTCACACATAAGAAATCAGTGGTCTTCTTTGCTGCCAAAGTTATCTCATGTCCGTTTTTTTGCCCTCCCGATTTACCTCTGAAGTGTAGGCCTACACCCCCTGTATTCCTCAAGGGATTCACCTGATCCCAGCTACCTATACCTGACAAGTGCCTCCTTTTTTTCCTTCACCAGAGCCTCAATGTCTCTCAGAATCCGGTGTTCCCTACTCATGCCAGTCTTGCTCTTCGCACTCACAGGAACATGCTAGCCCTGGACTCTCATTATCTCGCCTGTGACAACCTGCCACTGCCAGACATCCCTTGACCTGCAAGCAGCCTCCAACAATCAACTTTTGAAAATTCCTCTCTAATGCCATCAAAATTGACCTGATCAAAGTTTAGACTATGGAACTATTCCTACAAATTGGAGGGTAGCTAATGTAACCCCATGATTTAAAAAGGGAGACAGAGAGAAACAGGGAATTATAAACCAGTGAGTCTGATGTCAACAGTGGGAAGATGCTGGAGTCCATTATCAAGGATATTATAGAAGAGCACTTAGAAAACAATGATAGAATCAAACCATTAGCATGGATTTACAGAAGGGAAATTGTGCTTGATACATCTACTGGAATTCTTCAAGGATGTAACTCACAGAGTTGATCAGGGAAGCCGCAGGATGTGCTTTATGTGAACTGTCAGATGGGTTTTGACAAAGTCCCACATGAGAGATTAATATGTAAAATTAAAGCCCATGGGATTGGGATAGTGTATTAAGATGGATTGAAAATTGGTTAGCAGACAGAAACAGAGTAGGAATAAATGAGCCTTTTTCTGAATGGCAAGCAGAGATAGGTGGATTACTGCTGAGTTTGATACTTGGACCCCAGCTTTTCAAATACATGTTAATAGATTATATGAGAGAATGAAATATAATATGTCAAACTTTGCAGATCATGGAAATGTGAGGATGTAGAGATGTTGTAATGTGTTTTGGACAGGCTTAGTGAGTGGGAAAATGCATGGCAGATGCTGTACAACTGATACGTGTGAGGTTATCCATTTCAGTAGCAAACATAGGAAGGCAAATGAGTACTTGAAAATCTGTAAATTGAGAGAGGGGAATGTTCAACCTGACCTGGGTGTCCTCGTACACCAGTCACTGAACGTAAGTACACAGGTGCAGCAGGGAAAACAGAGACAAATTGGATGTTCACTTGGCCGGCAAAACCAAGGAACTCATTATTGACTTTCGGCGGGATGTTACGCATGCCCCCTACTCATTAACAGCACAGAGGTGGAACGAGTGGAGAATGTCAAGCTCCTGGAAGTAGTCATCAACAACAAGCTTTCTTGGACTCTTCATGTGGATGCACTGGGTACAAAGGCCCAACAACGTCTCTTCTTCCTCAGGCTGAGAAAATTTGGCATGACGGCGAATACCCTTTCCAACTTTTATAGGTGAGCCATCGAGAGCACTCTGTCTGGATGTATCACTACCTGGTATGGTAACTATACCATTCAAGATCGGAGATGGTTACAGAGAGTGGTGAACTCGGCTCGGGCAATCACAAAGGCCAACCTCCCATGTATAGACTCTATCTACCAGGCCCACTGTCAAGGAAAGGCCGCCAGCATTCTCAAAGATCCATCCCACCCTGGCAATGCTTTTCTACAACCTCTACCATCAGGGAAAAGGTACAGAAGCCTGAATGCACACACCAGCTGGTTTCGAAACAGTTTCTACCCTATTGTTGTTAGAATACTGAATGGACTCACAAACTCTTAGCATTCACCTGTACCTGTATTTTTGTTTTCCCACTGTTTACCTATTATTAACTTATCCATGCTATTTAACTTTGCGGTCTGCTTGTATTGCTTGCAAGACAAAGCTTTTCACTGTGCCTCAGCACATGTGATAACAAATTCAATTCAATTCAAAGTGAGAGGATTTGAATACAGAAACATGAATACGTTGCTGCAATTATACGGAGAATTGGTGAAGCTGCAGCTAGAATATTGTGCGCAGATTTGGTCTCCTTATCTGAGGAAGGATGTTCTTGCCATTGAAAAATTACAACAAAATTTACCAAATTGATTCTTGGGATGGCAGGACTGAAACATGAGGGGAGATTGATTTGGTTAGGATTGTTTTACTGGAATTTAGAAGAATCTCATAGAAATTATAAAATTCTAACAGGATTAGACAGATTAGATATAGGAAAGGTGTTCTCAGCAGTGTGGGAGTTCAGTGCCAGGGTCATAGCTCATGGATACGAGTTACGCTATCTCTTTCAGCATACAGATTAGGGAAAATTTCTTCACTGAGAGTGTGGTGAACCTGTGCAATTCACGACCACAGAAAATGTTGAGGCTAAAACTTTATTTGTTTTAAAGAAGGAGGGATGTATAACTCTTGTGGGGAAAGGTATCAAGGGATATGGGGGAGGATAGGATTAGGGTACTGAGTTTGTTAATCAACCATGATCATATTGAATGGAGCCAGATGAATTTAGGGAATGTGACAATTCACAGTCGAATTCAAACACCAAGGAATGTCAACACAGACCAGAAACCTTACCTCTGCTTTTCTCTCCATAAATACTGACTGACCCGCTGAAAATTTCTAGTACTTTCTGTTTGCATAACAACTAGGGATCAATTGCGTTACCCCAAAGCCTATAGACATTAAGTATTTATTGTCTTTTTACTGTTAGCCAAGTAAAATCCATGCCCATTGCTATAAGAATGTTTCTCTTCATGTCGAACCACCTAAGGTGATTATGGACAAACTACATCAATTTAAATTTTAAACTGAATTTAAAAGCAGTGTGAAAATCTGAAAAGTCTTAACATTCTTGATTGTTTGAATGACCACCTCTACAGCAAGTGTCACTGGTTTCATCAGCTGGACGACCAGCTTTTGGAGCTAGACCTTCAGCTGGAGGTATAGCAGTGTATCCACGAGGTTGGGAGTTACATGGACAGCCTGTTTATTTGACATAGTTACCCTACATCTTAAGGAAGTATAGCTAGAGAGGGAATGGGTTGAATTGAATTAGCTTTATTGTTACATGTACTCACAATGAAAAGTTGACAAGTCACCACTTATGTCACCATCTCAGAATCAAAGATCCCCAGGTACAGATTCTTGACTACAAATTCTTTGGAATAAAATAGAAAAATAAATAAATAAAAAGTCCAGCATTACAGACCTTCAAACGTACACAATCTTTTTTGTGTGGACCTTAGTAAGAAGAAGGGAGGCAGACAGGTACTCAGGAAAACACCAGAATGCATCTCACTCAAGAACTGAATTCCAACATTGGAAAGTGCTGAGAGTGATGTCCTTCTAGAGAATGCAGTCAGTGCTGCTACACAAGATAGGAGGAGAAAGAGAGAAACAGCAAAGACTGTCAGTGAATCAGTAGTGAGGGGTATGGACTTACATTTCTGGGGCCGCAGATGCGACTCAACAATGGTGTGATGTCCCTTTGGGCCCAAGCTAAAGGATGTCACAAAATGCTGCAGGAAATGCTGAAAGGGAGGGCAAACTATCAGAAATCATGATTTACATTGATACCAAAGACATAGGTGGGAAAAAAGATGAGGTACAGTAATAAAAATTTAGAAAACTAGTAGCAGGTTAAAAAGCAGAAAGTCAGAAAGGTTGTAATCTCTGGATTACATGCACTACTGAGTATAGGAATAGGCAGATCAAACAGCTGAATGCATGGCTGAAGATTCAGAGCAGGAGAGAGGGCTTTTGATTCTTGGATCACTGGGTTCGCTTCTGAGCCCCAGGGGCTGCATCTAACCAAAATGGGACCAACATCCTTGTGGGGATGTTTGCTGCTGCTATTAGTGGGATTTTACATTAATTTGGCAAAGGAATAGGAGACAGAGTGCAGATGTAGAAGGTGATTTTGGACTGACAAAAAAACAGAAGGAAAGCCGAAGTTAGCCTGGAAAGCAGAGGCAGAATGTCAAGTTTGGGTGGTATTTATTTTAATGCAAGGAGCTTTGTGAGTAGGTCAGATGAGTTGAGAATGTTGATTAACACATAGGAACCTGATAATGTTGCCATCATAGTGATATGGTTGAGGAAGGGACAGAACTGGAAATTCAATATTCCTGAGTATAGAATCTTGAGACAGTAAAGGGGGGTGGGGGAGGTGTGACAAAGGGAGATTATTACGGTTACAATATTGATTGGTCAATTACATAATAGGAAGGATGATATCTCAGAAGATTCTTCAAATGAAGCCCTGTGGGTAAAAACTAAAAACAAAAATAGCACACTTACATTGCTGGGACTGTACTTTAGATTCTACAACACTCAGGGACAGATAGAAGGACAGGTAGGTCACCAAATCTCAGAGAAATGTAGAAAAATAGTAATAACAGCAGGAGATTTCATCTTCCCCAATATTAACTGGGATAGACTTGGATAGAAGTGTTAAAGACTTGGAGGGAGCAGAATACCTAAAATGTACCAAAGAGAGTATTTTATGCTAGCATGTAGAAAGTCATACAAAAGAGGGATTGGTTCTGGACCTAATTTTAGGGAATGAAGCTGAACAAGTGGTAGAAGTGTCAATGGGTGAATGTTCTGGTCATATTAACCATAACTCAGTAAGATTTGTGGGGTTTGACTGAAAGTAAAGTTTCTGAAATGTGCAGAAAACTAATTTTAACACAAGATTTTAATATAAGATGGGACCTGCCCAAAGATATCTGCCAGCCGCTACTCATAAGAAAATCCACATCAGAACGGTAAAAGTCATTTAAATAGTAAATAGTGAGAGTGTAAAGATTGCATGTTCCTACAGAGGTGAAGGGTGGAACCAATAGGTCCAGACAACCTTGGATGTTAAGAGCTGTAAAGAATTGGGTAAGGAGAAAAAGTTAAGCTTATGGTAGATATTGAGGACTTAAAACATTGGAGGGTTATTTAGAAAAGAGATTACGATAACAAAAAGGGGCTTGAAACAGTGGGATAAAATAAAGAAAAATCCAAAGCATTTTACAAATATATTATGTACAAGACGATAACCAGGGAAAAAGTAGGGATGCAAGCGGCAATGTCTGTGCTGAGCTATCAGACATAAATGATATTTTAACTGACTGCTTTGCATCTGTATTCACAATAGATGTAGGTTTGGAAATCAGGGAAGAGAACAGTGATATACTTGAACAAATTATTATCAAGCAAGAAGAGGCATTAATAGTTTTAACACGCAAGCCCAGCTGAAATGTATTCCAGTCTGCATTGGAGATTAAGAAGAACGTTTCAGGAAAGCTCACTTGACCTGAAGCATTAACTCTGATTTCTGTTCACAGATGCTGCCAGACCTGCTGAGCTTTTCCAGCAATTTCTAATTTTGACCTGATATTAATGTTCAAATTTGTTTCTGGCCAATGGAGAGATGCCAGAGGATTGGCAGCCAGCTAATGTGGTGCTATTATTCAAGAAGACTGGTAGGCATCAATCATGAAACTAGGAGAAAATGATGACTGCAGATGCTGGAGAGTCAGGGTCAGAAAGTGTGGCACCAGAAAAGCACAGCAGGTCAGGCAGTGTCCGCAGAGCAGGAGCATCGATGTTTCCATAAGACCATAAGACATAGGAGTGGAAGTAAGGCCATTCGGCCCATTGAGTCCACTCCACCATTCAATCATGGCTGATGGGCATTTCAACTCCACTTACCCGCATTCTCCCCATAGCCCTTAATTCCTTGTGACATCAAGAATTAATCAATCTGGGCATAAGATGAAGGGCTTATGCCCAAAACGTCGAATCTCCTGCTTCTCGGATCCTGCCTGACCTGCTGTGCTTTTCCAGCGCCACACTTTTCGACTATAAATCCGGAAACAACAGGCCAATGATTCTGACATCAGTGGTAGGGAAATTATTGGAAAAAGTTCTGAGGAAAATTAATCTCCACTTGGACAGCTATTATGTAATCAAATATAACCAGCATGGTTTTGTAAAGGGAAGATCATTTCTAACAAATTTGACAGAGTTCTTTGAGGTCGCTAGGCATGTAGATGTGGGTACGGCAGTTGACATAGTCAACATAGAGCTCACTAAGATTTTTGTCAAGGTATCACATGGAAGATTAATTAAAAAGCTGTAGGGTCATGGGATCCAAGACAAATTGGCAAATTGGATCCAAAATTGAGTTAGTGGCAAGAAGTAGAATATGATGGTCCGTCTTAGTTTTTGTGACTGGAAGCCTGTGTCCAATGGCATATCATAGGGTTCAGTGCTGGGTCTCTCAGGAATGATGTATGAGGTATGATCGCTAAATTCACAGATGACACAAAAATTGATGGGGTGTTAAATAACGAGGAGGAATGCCTTAGACTACAGGACTATATAGGCAGACTGATCGGATAGGCTGAATAGTCACAAAGTGGAATTAAATTCTGAGAAGTGTGAAATGCTGTAGTTTGGGAAGATTAACAAGATGAACACTTGAAGTGCCACAGCATAAATGCCTACATCCAAGTCCCAAAAATGAGATTAAAGTAGATAGTGCTTGATAACTGGCATGGACATGCTGGACAGAAGGGTCTCTTTATGTGCTGTCAAACTCTATGACTCCAAGACACAAGTCCCAGACAAACTGATTGCTGTAAATGCAGGAGATCAAGCTTTGCAATAACACATTGACTAGAGAGAAGGCATGTTAATTGAAAATATATTAGCTCACAATGGGCATGGATTATAATTGTTTACAGAGTGAAGTATGATGAATTAACCATGTGAAATTGAGTTAATATTCTGTATATCCACTTGCTGTGAAATTAAACAGTACAGTAATTCAGTTCTCACCTCATTTCATCAAATGTTTCTGAGAACACCTTTGAAATAACTGGTGATTTGCATGTGAAACACATGTTTAACTTGCACCTGAGTAGAGCTTTTGACTGTTAGATACAGGCAGAACAAATACATTGCTCAGAATTATGCTTTCAGACAGCTTAATGGAGGAACCAGACCCACTGTACCCAAGAGAATATTGAGTATAGCTTGTCAGAGAAAAGCCCTCTGATACTATAGAGCTTGCTGTGTTAAAGTTGGTACAGATACAAAACAAAGGTAGATTTACAAAAATAAAGACAGAAATTGATGGAGAAACTCAG
Source organism: Chiloscyllium plagiosum (assembly GCF_004010195.1). NCBI lineage: Eukaryota > Metazoa > Chordata > Chondrichthyes > Orectolobiformes > Hemiscylliidae > Chiloscyllium > Chiloscyllium plagiosum. The sequence goes on along the minus strand of NC_057721.1, from coordinate 67,449,770 downwards.
TAGATCTGGCAGCATCTTCGGAGAAAAATCAGTGTTAACATTTTGGGATCAGTGACCCCTTTTCAGTGAATCTATTGTTATATCCATGAAAGTGAGTAAGGTCCATGCTGGAAGATTTTGCCCTTAAGAATCCCCATAAGGACTGATGCAATGTTAACAACACTTTGCCTCAACAACATGTTTCAACTCCAATGACATAATAGACACTGTGTCAGTCACAAGTAATTTAGCTCATTGTAACCTTGGTCTGAAAAGGAAGCAATTGTAAGTCATTAATCTGCTTTTCATCCAATCTGATCACAATGCATTCATAAGTTAGCTTCAGAGATGACTGTATGTGATATGGAGCTGGTTAACTCTTTCCCATCAAATTTCATGTACTTTGTTAGTGATCTCACCCATAAAATAGAATAGATAGAATCCCTACTGTCCCAAACGTAACCATCAAAATCCCACACCTAGGAAAGATTATAGGAGTCTAGGAATTGTAGTGTATAATTTGTTTGATTGTGTGTTGCCTATCCTTTGTGATATGGTGGTAAGTGCTTTTAGAAAATACTCTGGCCAAGGAAAAGTCTAATGATCAAATGGGTTGTATCTGACCAGAGGTGCCAGGAAGCCCAACACACATCTTAAAAGTGTGCACAAATTGTGGAGGTACCACTGGTATCCATGTATAACAAGAGGAAAAAAATGAAACACATTCTTAAATTGGAACAACTTTTCAAAGGTATTATTGAAAAACACTTAATTGGTTTCATACATAGAGGGGGCTGTACCTGAGAGGGAAGTGTGGCATATGTATTCCATCTTGTAAGGTAAATCACCTGGTTATATTCTGGAATTATCTGTGGAGATCACAGGCATTCCAGTGTCACTCATTCACTCATCAGCATATCTACATCAAACAACACTCAGTAACATTGAGAATTTGTGCTACTTTCATTCATCTTGCAAGAGACCATCTTCAAGTTTACGGGAGTAAATTGTCCCAGTGTTAGAAGAAAAATCAGTTCCAATACATTAAAAGGTGTCACCCTAGAGAGGTTCATGTTCTATGTTGCCAAAGGCAAATGCTTTTCAATATACTTAGCTTTAAACTTGTGGACCACTCAGGGTAATTAGGTGGCACAAATGCCAGCCTTGCCAATAATAGCCATAACCCATGAACAAATAGAGAAACTGCAGAAAGTAAGCCAGTAGTTGAGTAGCCTCATGAAATAGAGGAAGGTCTGATCAACTATCACAGAGTACACAATGAACCCACACTGTTTGATAATCACTGGATCACATAGAGCTTGAGCATTTCTTCTGAAAATGCTCCATTAACATCTATTCCATTTAGCCACAAAGTACAGCCAGTTCTAAAGATGAAACAATGATCCTGTGAAGCACTCTGGCATCCAGCAATACGTTCATTAGAATTACATAGAATGTACCTTCTGTTAAACTGTGTTCCAAACCCGTGTCCATAATTGAGCCACAAGCAACAAAACAATGCAATAAAACCACGTACATATTTTGGAGAGGTGCAAGCAATCAATATTTTTTGCTCATTGTCTGTGATCTAAGCAGCAAATGGATAGAATGTTTTGCAACACATTCCATGATCAGCACTTCACTTATTGACACTGTAAAGTAATTGTACATAAAATAGAATTTGCTGAAGACTAGCACAGCAGACCACCAATTCACAGAGCTCCTAGCTCCCCATCTACAGATTGCATCACCACCTGACATCACATTTCAACATGAATCGAATGGTGGTATTGGATGATTCAATAAGGTTTTCAAGGACAGTCTGAGAGCTAACATTTCATGGGGAAAACATTTGAACAATCTATTCATATCTGTCTTTGCATGTGTCAATCTATCCCACTCTTTCTGACTGCAAAGATATCGGTCAAACCTATGACTGAGCATAATCTTTGCAGGATGGTGACTATTCCTAAACCACTGACCTTCAACACGTCATGTGCATTCTCTTTTGCTTTCATGCTGTCACTGACTTCCTTTGTCAATCATGGTTGCTTCTCAGTGTGTTTCTTCTTCATTGGGATGAATTTCTACTGTGCTTGCCAAATTATACCCTGAATCCCCTGCCATTGCTGCTACACTGACTTCCTTTCTAGGTTCCCTTTCCAATCTACTCTGGCCAGCTCCTCCCTCTTGTCTTTGTAATTACCTTTACTCAATTATAGTACCATTACATCTCATAGATATTCCACAAGTTCTGTTTTTTGGGATTCGCTGATCAACCTGATTTTCCCAATTCACCTGGATATTGAAGCCAAAAGGATTAATGTAAATTATCTGCGTGTGCTAAAGAAAGGTCACTGGACCAGAAACGTTAACTGGTGCTGTCAGATCTGCTGAGTTTCTCCAGAAATTTTTGTTTTGTTCTGGATTTCTTGTGTCCGCAGTTCGGTTTGTTTACCTTTTCTATCTCCTGATTTATTTTCTTCCCCACATGCTGTCTACTGCTAGGAGTGCAGTACATAACCCACATCAGGTATTTTTCTCCTACCAACAGAGATTCTACATCTTCTGACTCTATATCACTTATTTCTATCAATTTAATTTCATTTTTTCCTAATAGAGCAAACCCACTCCTTCTTCCCACCTGGCTGTCCTCTCGATAGGATGTGTATCTTTGGAAATTTAGTTGCCAGCCCAGATCCCCTTACAGTCACATCTCTGTGATACCCACATATCGTACCTGCCAATTCAAATCTGCTACAAAGTCATTTACCTTGTTCCACACGCTGTGTGCATTTAAGTACAACACCCGCAGTCCTGCACTGACTGTCCCCCTTTTTATAACTGTCCCTTTATCTGCTGCGCATGAAGTTAGATTCCCAACCCTTTTCATACTTCGTCCTTTTATTTGTTCTGGAAACTTTGATAATCAATGCTGAACTCTTCCCTGTTTTACTTCTTCTATAATTTTCCATACAACTGAATCCCTGGCCCCACTATTTAGTTTAAAGCCCTATCCACAGCCCTAGTTCTGCAATTCACCAGGACTCTGATCCCACTATGATTCAGAGGGCGCCCATCCCCCTTGCCCAGTACCCGTGCCAATGTCCCATGAATTCTAACCCATTTCTCCCACACCAAGCTCTGAGTCACACTTTTACATTTTTAGTTTTGTTGATCCTGTGCCAATTAACTCATGGCTAAGGGCATAATCTGGAGATTATTACTTTGTTGATTCTACTTTTTCATTTAGCCCCTAGCTGCTCATGTTCCCTCAGCAGAACCTCTTTCCTCCTTCTACCTATATTGTTGATATCTACATGGACCTCAACAACTGGATCTTTCCCTTCCCATTCCAAATTCCTATGCAGCCTGGATAAAAATCCCAAACCTGGGCATCAGGCAGGCAAATGGCCTTTGGAATTCTTGTTCCTAGCTACAGGGAACAGTGTCTATTTCCTGACTATACTATCCCCAATTATAACTATATTTCTCATTGCTCCTCCCTCTTGGATTGCTATGGCGCTATGGTCAGTTTGCTCATCCTCCCTACAGCCCCACTCTCATCCACAAACACAGCAAGAATCTCAAATGTGTTAGACAAGCTCAAGAGCTGAGGTTCATCAATGCTAATTCCCGGAGACCTCTACCTGTGTCGCTTCTAGTATTAGCCTCCTGTCCCTGACCACTGACTGAATTTGAGGTAGCTAATCTAAGGGGTGTGATTGTCTCCTGAAACACAGCATCTCCCCCTCTCTGATGTGTCACAGTATTCAAATTGCAGACTCCAGCTCATCAACTCTGAGACGGGAGTTCCTCAAGCAATGAAGATGGTTTATAGTGAGTGTAGTAGGTTACTTTGAGGACAGTGAACATGAGGGTATTGGTCATACTGAACAACAACCTCCAGGACATCTCTGCAGCAGTTCCGCAGGGTAGTGTCATGGGCCCAAACATCTTCAGCTGCTTCATCAATGACCTTCCCTCCACCATTAGGTCAGGAGTGGGAATGTTCGCTGATGATTGTATAATGCTCAGCACCATTCGCAAATCCTCAGGTACTGAAGCAACCCATGTCCAAATGCAGCTAGACTTGGACATTACACAGGATTAGGCCATCAAGTGAAAAGTAATGTTCATGCCAGACAATAACCATCTCCAAGAAAAGAGAATCTATCTAATGCATCTTAACATCGAGTGGCATAATCATTGCTGAATACCCCCTTCATTATCAACATCCTCAAGGGTACCATTAACCAAAATCTGAACTGGATTCACAGTATAAAATATAGTGGCTACAAGAGCAGGTTAGAGATTAGGACCCCTGCAGCAAGAAACTGACCTCCTAACTCCCCAAAGCCTATATACAATTGAATACCCCCCCATTTGCCTGGATGAGTGATGTTCCGGCAACACTCAACAAACCTGACACCATCTAAGACAAAGCAGCCTGCTTGATTGGTACCACATCCTCAGTATATACAACCTTGGTGTATAAGATACATTGTGGAAATTCACCCAGGTTCTGTAAACAACTCCTATCAAACCCATGACCACTGCCGTCTAGAAGGACAAGGACAGTAGATATATGAGAATGCCATCACCTGCAGGTTCCCTTCCAAGCCACTCAGTATTATGATTTGGAAATATATTATGTTGTGGAGGTACTGATGTTGGCGTGGGGGGTTGGGGGGTTGGCAAAGTCAGAAATCACACAGCAGTAGGTTATAATCCAACATGTTGATTTGAAATCACAAGCTTTCAGTTTCACCTGACGAAGGGGCTGCGCTCCGAAAGCTTGTGATTTCAAATAAACCTGTTGGACTACAACCTGCTGTCATGTGACTTCTGACTTTGGAAAGATATCATCATTCCATCAGTGTCCCTGGGTGAAAATCGTGGAATTCCTTCCCTAAAGGCATTGTTGGTCAATCTACACATGGACTGCAGCAGTTCAAGAAGGCACATCACTACCAGCATCTCAAGGGGGTGACTAGGGCCAGGCAATAAATACTGACCCAGCTGACATGAGCATCTCTTCAGTGAATAAAATAAGTTAGTAAATTGCAGCACTTTCTCTCCTTAGGGAAAAAGGATAACCTGCACTTTAAGAAATGTTTTGATATATGTGTGTACAATATGTTATTTTGGATGTTTAATTTCAAATAAGGTCCTTTAATTTTATAAGGTGGAAAAAGATGTTGAGTTCAGTTACTCATTGTTTGGCTGTCCGTAGTCTGTTTTTTGTGCAGTTAGTAAAGCCTGTGGGAGTGGTTAGAAAAACAGAAACTAGACTGAAGTATGATACTAGAAGCATGAAAGTGCAGACTTTTAAAAGCTCTATAAATAAAGCTCCTGTCTAGACATAGTAACGTGTGTCATCTTTACATATCACTGAGGCATGAAGCAAAACACGAACAGAAGTTGGCCATTCAGCCCCTTGAGTTCATTCCACCATTCAAATAGATCCTGGTGAATCTGTACCTCAACACCATTTATCTGACTTTGTTCCATATCCCTCAATGCCTCTGCCTACGTTTAGCATTCAGAGTTTTAAAATATTTAGTTGATCAAGACTCAGCAAGTTTTGAAGGAGAAAATTTCAGATTCCCTCCAAGACTAGTATCTTCCCTAAATTGAGATGAAGAGTCATTGGGTTCAAAGTGTTAACTCTGCTTTCTTCCCACAGATGTTACAAGACCTGCTGAGCTCCTCCAACAATTTTTGTTTCTGTTTTACATAGCATTACACCACTTTGAAATCCTATTCTTTTTTGTTTTCCCTCACACAGTTTACAGTGATAAAATTAAAATTTAGAATAACCATGAAAAATATTAGCATGTACTAAAATTTAATTGATTAATAATTCTTAATTACAAGTAATGACAAATGCAATGTCAGTGCACAGTGCTCAGGACTATAGGTAGCTTTTGAAAAATGTTTTGCACTTTCCTTACTTTTTAATTGCTAGTGAACAACAGGAGAATGTGGTGAAGAGATCAACACAAAAGGGAAGTATAATGAAAGAGGAGGAGCACAGGAATGCAGTAAGAGGCTCCATCTGCTGGCAGGCCATGAACAACATCATTTTAGGCCCTTGATGAGGCCCATACTCAGATGGCGAAGAATATTAAGGATAAATGTTGAACAATTGTTTTCAAGAGAAAATAAATCTAGATTTCTGAACAAACGTGCATTTTTTTCCCGCCAGTGTAAAACTATTAAACTTTTCAGCACAATGTGTTTTACTCTGTTTAGTACCTCTCCTGATATCTTACTGCTTAAATAAAATATCTTTCTCGATAAAAAAAAGTTCCACATTAAAAAAGATTGACAGTGATATCGTGTTGTAACTATTTGATTTCTTAAACATGATCTTGAGCCAAGTCACTTATAAAAATCTGTTGCTCTTCTATGTGTTTAAGGGAACAGAAAGCCTCTCATACAACTTTGATTGTGTAATTTGATAACGTAATATTTATATAAATGTACATCAATGAAATGTTAGATCATCAGCAGGCAAAATACTTTAAATAATTTATAAATGTGATTAATGAAGGAACACACTGACAGCAATTCATCTTTCCAGTTCATAATAAGAGTTTTAAAATCACATGGTTTACATTTCCAATAGACAGAGTGAAAACATTGAGGACTTTCTAGACTTACATTATCACCATAGTTCAAGTATAACTAAACAGACAGCTCAGGTCACCCTATACACACAGCTTAAGTCAATGTAAACACACAGCTCAAATCAATCCATTTGTATTGCATGAATCAAACCTGGCTAACGGCTTCCTCCAGGTTAGCAGTAAGTAAGTTAAAGTGGCATTTAACCAAAAGTTCTGCTCAGGGTTTGGGCAACTGAGCTAATTCCCATAAGAATCTGTGAGACATGTTCTGATTAGATTAGATTCCCTACAGTGTGGAAACAGGCCCTTTGGCCCAGCCAGTCCACACCGACCCTCTGAAGAGTAACCCACCCAGACCCATTTCCCTCTGACTAATGCACCTAACACTATGGGCAATTTAGCATGGCCAATTCACCTGACCTGCACATCTTTGGACTGTAGGAGGAAACCGGAGTACCCGGAGGAAACCCACACAGACACGGGAGAATGTGCAAACTCCACACAGACAGTCAACCGAGGCTGGAATTGAACCTGGGACCCTGGTGCTGTGAGGCAGCAGTGCTAACTACTGAGCCACCATGCTGCCCTTACACTTACACTCTCAGAATTTTCTGGGGACTGGAACAAAACTCCAATTATACCATGTAAGACAATAAACTTTGGTAATTCTAACATTACTATGCCATGTTTACTGTGCCCATTCAGAAAGATGTAAAATGTGGGATTGGCAGAAGTTCTCATAATTGATTATAAGCCTAGGGAAACCTGAGGAAAGAAAACAGAACAACCAACTATTATCAACTAGAGACATCAGAAATTTTAGGTGATTATGTGGAATCTTAGATGATTTTACATAGATTCATGGAGAAAGTGAGGACTACAGATGCTGGAGATCAGAGCTGAAAATGTGTTGCTGGAAAAATGCAGCAGGTCAGGCAGCATCTAAGGAGCAGGAGAATCAACGTTTCAGGCATGAGCCCTTCTTCAGGAATGAGGAAAATGTGCCAAGCAGGCTAAGATAAAAGGTAGGGAGGAGGGACTTGGGGGAGAGGCGTTGGAAATGCAATAAGTGGAAGGAGGTTAAGGCGAGGGTGATAGGCCGGAGTAGGGGTGGGGGCAGAGAGGTCAGGAAGAAAATTGCAGGTTAGGAAGGTGGTGCTGAGTTCGAGGGTTGGGACTGAGACAAGGTGGGAGGAGGGGAAATGAGGAAACTGGAGAAATCTGAGTTCATCCTTTGTGGTTGGAGAGTTCCTTGGCGGAAGATGAGGCGCTCTTCCTCCAGCCGTCATGTTGCTATGGTCTGGCGATGCAGAAGTCCAAGGACATGCATGTCCTTGGTGGAGTGGGAGGGGGAGTTGAAGTGTTGAGCCACGGGGTGGTTGTGTTGGTTGGTCTGGGTGTCCCAGAGGTGTTCTCTGAAACGTTCCGCAAGTAGGCGGCCTGTCTCCCCAATATAGAGGAGGCCACATCGGGTGCAGCGGATCCATTGCCAGACCATAGCAACACGATGGCTGGAGGAAGAGCGCCTCATCTTCTGCCTGGGAACCCTCCAACCACAAGGGATGAACCCGGATTTCACCAGTTTCCTCATTACCCCTCCCCCCACCTTGTCTCACGATTCTCCTGCTCCTTGGATGATGCCTGACCTGCTGCGCTTTTCCAGCAACACATTTTCAGCTTACATAGGTTCATGCCGAGGGTTCCCTGCCGAAGTGAATTTCTGACCTTTGTCATATCCATACTCCTAAGTGCTATGTCCTTTCTTCAACAAGTAATCATTTACCAAAGCACGAATCTGTCTACCTGACTTGTTCTGAGCTCAATGCCTAAAATCTCCTTCAGAAAATTAAAAGTAAGTGTTTTCCCTATCAATCCATTCAGTAATTTTTTTTATGAATGGATTATGTGGTAATATACATTTGGGAGTGGTGGCAGGGACACTTATTATACTGTTTTCCGATACTAGTGACACATTGCTATTATTTCCAAATGTTCTGACTAATTGATATAGTGCTAATGTAGTTCTACAGGAACAGGATAAAAATTACAACAAAACTACAAGTTGTTCTGAAGAAGAGTCACTGGTCCTGAAATAATAATTCTGATTTCTCTCCACAGATGCTGAGAGACCTGCTGATTTTCTCCAGTAATTTCTGCTTATGTTTCTGATTTCCAGCATCTGCAATTCTTTGTGTTTTTTAATTACTAATCAGTCTAACTCAAGCATCACGCTGCAGGCTGATTCTACCCTAAATCAGCAGATCACATTAGGCTTCTGTTGACAATTAGTAGTTCCAAGATTATTTAGACAATACAAACAACACAATTAGTTACTTTTCATGATGGTGTAGTGGTTATGTCACTGATCTGCTGACATATATGACATGATTAATAAGCCAGAATGGATTTAATACCACCTTGGCCATTCCAGAGTCTGAGTTCATATTGTTTTAAATCTTAAAATAAATGGTTGATTTCAATAAAAGGATGATATTGAGGCACAGTGGGTAGTGTCTCTGTTGTGCTGTCAAGATCAGCTTCATTGGACATCTTGTCTGATTCTACCGCAAATATACAAAAGCCCAAAATGTTCAGACCCCCAAAAGATTCCACCAATGAAATAACAAATCGGGTTATTAGTGGTTATGGCACTCTTTGATTAAATGAGTGTGAATAGTTTTGTCATTTAAAAATAAACAAGCTCTATTGTCTAATTTTAACATAACTCATTGACCAGGTTCAAGACCTATTCATTTCTTTCCTTAAGTTGAAATGTATTAAACCTACATGAAAATGTATTAATACAGTGATATCTTTAGAAGTACAGAATTTGGCTGACTCAACTGGTCCAAAGCTGTGACCTCTGGCACCTAAAGGAATAGATGCTTGCCTACTTAGTTCTGTTCCCCTACTTGAACACATCCTGTCATTCCTTTATCAACACTGGATCAAATTGTGGAATGTGCTATCTGATAGTATAGTAAGAGCACCTTATTACGTGGACTGTTGTGGCACAATATGAAGGATTAGTACCAACGTTTCAAAAGTAACTACGAGTGGGTATCACAGACTGACTTTGGCAGTTACACTTGCATCTCAGACATGAATAATCAAGGCCATGTCTGAAATGTCTGAAACAGTAGAATGCACGTGGCTCAGAAAACATGAACTCAATCATTATATTGTATTAATATTATAATTAGTACAAATGCAGATCCACAGCTGTCAGCAGGGGTGCAAAGACTCTCACCACAGGTCAGCTCTAACAAAGAGCTGAGAATGGGTTTTGCTGGAAAGGCTCACATGTGCATCAGAAATTATTTCCCTACAGCATGCTGCCGATGTCCTGATCATTCCATTGCTATCTCTGGATAAGTTTTGACTCCAGTTTTGTAGAGATTCGAACAAGGTCAGCCAGGTTGACCTCATAGGATATGAGTTCCCCACCTGCGGATCTTAACCTGGTCTAATCAGGGACCCCTGGCTTACAGATATAAACAGGAATATCAGAGGTTCTGCTCACTCTAGGAGCCAGCTCTGAGCTGGCTGGGATACTGTCATATACTATGCCCATGTAAATAAAGGGTGAGTTGGTGACAGGATACTGGCCTTCATGGAGTTACTCCAAATTTTTTTTTTACTGATTATTCACCAATCAGCTAACATTGCACATTCTATTTATCTAAAAGATGCAATGTAGAATGATGCTTATTTAATTATAAAGTAGTTTTTGAACTATATAGAGGTGATAACCTAGTGTAGTTTTGTTAATACTGCTAATGTTGGGTTTATCGGTAAAAGTATTGCTTAATTGGAATGTGTTGTGATCTATGTCCAAATGACTCAATGTAAAATCACTGAAGATAACAACAATTACATTCAATAGATCATTAGCTACACGAGTTAGTTTTTTTGGTATATTACATTTTTTTGACATTAAAAAGTTGTAAAATATGACAGCAAGCACCAGTACACCATGGAAAAGTAAAATGATTTATCAGTCTTCCCAATTGAATTGGATCAAGTGACATGGCCGAGACAGGACAGAAAAATACTAATGAAGGAGAAAAGGGTCTGGGAAGGACAAGGAGGCACAGACAGAAAAATACCGCAGAATATAACAGCAGTTAAAACTAGTAGCTACAATGATAACAAGGAAAACAGAACTAAAGAGTTCATATCTGAATGTGGTGTAGTATTTATAACGAAGTAAATGAATTGATAGTACATGTTGAAGTGAATAAATATTACCTGATAGCGATTACGGTGATATAGTTACAAGGTGGCTACAATTGGGTTCTCAATATTGAGGGATATATGACATTTTAGAAGAACAGGAAGCAGATAAAGGTATAGGATAACATGCCTGATCAAAACTAGCGTTGGTGCATCTGTTAGTGATGACCTTGGTTCAGGAGTTAAGATGTAGAACTGGTTTGCGTGGAGATGAAAAATATTAGAGGAATTAATATTTCTCCAAAACTATAATCACAACATTGGAGAAGAAATATTCGGAACTTGTGATAAAGAAGCAGCAATAATTACAGGTGATTTTATTCTCTATATAAATTGGAAAAATCAGTATGGTAATGGTAGCCGTTGTCAAAAGTTCATAGAATGCATTTTAGGTAGTTTCCTAGAGCAGCGCATTCTGGAACCAAACAAAAAGCAGGCTATACTAGACTTGGTACTTTGTAATAAGGTTGGAATAATTAATGATTCCAAGTAAAGATGTTTCCAGGTTCCAGTGAATAGAATATGATTGAACTTTACATCCAAAGACTAGTATTTTAAACTTAAAGAGGGCAACTATGTTGGCATGAAACCTCAGCTGGCTGATGTTACAATCCACCCAGTAATTTAAGCCCATTCTTCCAGTATCATACCAAATCTTAAAGTTCTTCTAAAGTAAGCAGAGATGTCAAAATTTACCTGACATTTCAGACCAAGGTTGATATAAAGCACAAACCAGGCTTCTGGACTAAACAATAATTATTATTTATTGTCAGCACTTAGGCTCTAAACAACAGGGAGACAGTTATAAACCATTAGCATATAACATGACTAACTTAAACTCTACACCCCTTATAAACTCCTCTTTGAGCATACACAGACAAACAAATGGGAAAAATAGATTATTGGCAGAGGTAGATGAAAAAGACTGGAAAGTCAGTTTTATGGTCTTTGCTTCCCAGTTCCAATGGTTAAGTAATACTACTTCAGCTGGCCCAGCCCTTTGGTGCTCAGTTGTCTTTCTCTGGAAGCTTCCATTAGTTTATAAGAACTGACTGCTTCACTTGGAAAATGTCTCTGATTTATCAATTCACAGTTCCCAACAACTACTACAGGCAAGTTTTCTTCAAGTTTAAACTGATTTCTTTGCAAGGAAGAGAACAAACAATATCTGCTAGGGAGAACAACAACACACCCTCCTGTGTCTTTCTCTCTTTCTCCATGTCTTTTGTTTCCCATTCCAACCTGCTCAGTTAGCTAAGGACCAATCAGCTTCACTTGTAAACAGCACCTCAGCACCTGATTGTCTGCATATGGCAGGATCACATAGCCACAAAAACAGAGTTTTCAATAGGCATTAAATTCCTTGCTGTGCAATTACACAGCCATTCTAGTAAGTTTCTGTTTTAAAGAACCAAAAATGAAAAGACACAATGTTTATACCAGAGTGAATTAGCATATGAGGCTAGAGGATAGATCAATGGAGAAGCAGTGGCAAACATATAAAAGGATCCTTCAGAATACTCAAAATATGTGCATTCCTACTGTAAAGAAAAATTCCAAAGTGGTTAACTAAAGTAGTTAAGGAGAGCAGCAAATTTAAAGAAAAAGCATATAATTGCATGAGGTGAGTGACAGTTCTGATGACTGGTTAGAATACAAAGATCGGCAAGGAATGGCTAACACTTTAATCTGGAGGAATAAATTAGACCATGACAGCAAGTTAACTAGAAATGCAAAAATAAATAACAAGAGTTTCTATATGTATTGAGAGAAAGGAACCAAGTAAATCAGTGAGGGCTAATCCACTAGTGGATGAAATCGTGAAGTTAATAGATAATAAAGAAAAGGCAAATGTAATGAATAAATGATTTGCTTCAATCTAAAGGACATAAAAGGACATCTTGGTAATACCTTTAAATTATGAAGGTGGAGGACTTTCGTGAAATCATAATCACTGGAGCACAAGAAATAGGAGCAGCAGTATATCAAATGGGCAGTCAAGCTTACTCCACAATTCTATATGATAGAAACATAAGAACATTGGATCATAGCAACAGGTGCAAGCTGTTGAGCCTGTTCTGCCATTTCATATAATTATGACTGACCCAACACTTCACTGCCTTTTACTCACACAAAACTCATAACACTTGACACCACTAATAATCAAACACTCATCAATTTCTCCAGGTCTGAGATCACCACCCAGGTCAGTGCTTTCTCCAGGATGCAGAGTAACTGCCAGCTATGCAAAAATACAGTCAATTATCTTCTCTATGCCTCCAGGGTAAGTGCCACATTCTTTTCTCTGCTGTCTCACATTCAATCTATCAGTACCGCTACACACAACTTCCACCAAAGCTCATGGTCCTACCCTCACCGTTAAAATGCAACACGTTCCCTCACCCGCTTTTCCTCCTCAGCCTGTCATACCACTAACCCTGCATGCCCTCTGTGCTGCCTCATCAGTACTAACAGCCATGTCAGCGCACTTGTTTCCACCCTTATTCTCAGATTGGAGGCAGACTGTGCAGGTACAGGGAGGCCCGACACCTGTTTTCTCACTCCCTACAAGACGAAAATCCTGGTCCTCACAGGAGAAGACTAGGACTATTCCTACGAGAATGCATAAACATCCAGATCCCTCCAAATGGCTCAGTACTACTGTGCATGCCACTGTAACTCTGCCATTAACCCACTGTCACTCTCAGTCATTGCACTCCACTCCCGACAACTGGCTGCAACGTTGCCCCCCCACCCTCTCTCTCTCTCTCTCTCTCTTCTGTCTTGCAGGTTCCGCAATTTTCCCACCAACATCTGCAGAAAAATGGCAGTCCAACAGAACTGTCCCATGACCTCAGAGTACAAGGATATCAATGCTTCAGAGGTAGCAACAGCAAGACCACCCGCTGCACCACCCAGCAGACCAAATACTGACACTGAGGGAGAAAGAGTCGAACTAGAGAATGTGGATAGACAGTCTGTTGAGCACCACGCTGTGACAGCTCTGCAACTGGCCATGGAAGGAACAACCAAGGTAGGTGGCACTCGGAGGCCGATCAGCGACCAGGCAACAGCTCAATCCCAAGCAGGAGAGGACCCTGTGGAACCAACAATCAGGTGTTTTATCCAACTGCAAAGGAGAAGCAGCAGCAGACAGGCATCTGGGACACAGTGGCATTCATTGCCCAAAAGCTGCATCAATGCAGCAAATCCTGCAATGGTCTGTCTGCAGCTGCCATGGCCAGACAGGCTCAGCACCTTCAGGGACTGCTCAAGGTGAAAACACATCTGCATTCCATTAGCCCTGGCATTGGTCCTCAGGGCTGAGGACACTGTGGCAGGGGCATGGGGAACCTTGTTCCCAGTTTATGTGCCCCTTCCACACAAGGAGACAGGACTATGTCAAGAAATACTCAGCCAGAAGTGGAGCCACACACACGCCCCTTGGTGCGCATTTTCTCAGGACCCAGCTTAGGTGGCCAGACCCTCCACCTGCAGCCTGTCTGCCCTCATTCAACCCTCCGAACTTCGCATTGAGGAGAGTCGACTTGCCGCTGGCATTTCTGACCCATCGAGAAACAGTCACCCCCCCCCCCCCCGGGCCATTCTACCCAACATCCAGGGCCATTGGACTCCACAGCATACACGTGACATTGTGTTCTCGTGAAACTTTTGATCTCCTTCGACATCCATCATACTTGGCTCTCTCTTGTGAAGAGGTGTAACTGTCAAACAGTTCTCCAGCACTGGCTATGCTAGGGAGGTGCAACATTCAGAGAGGGTCAATGCTGTAGGATGTTCAAGGAGTAGGCAGCTTGTATGTTGGGTGCTCTACCTTTCATTGGCCTGTGTTTGATGTTGTTGCCCTCTGAACACCTTGAACTGCAGCTCCCTCCCTCACAGGTAGTCACTTGCCCAATCCCCCAGGTTGTAGTCATTTACTTCCCCATTGTATACTTCAATGTCCAGCATGATGGAAGGTGACATTGAGCACTCTTTTTCCAGTGGCTCCCAGCCTCAGCCTGACCATGTCAGTGAACGTATGTTTGGTGTGGTCATTTGGTGGATGCACTCAGTCTTTTACCCAGGATTGGAAAATTGAGGACCACAGAGCATCAGTTTAAGGTTAGAGGGGAAAGAATAAAAGTGAACCTGAGGGGCAACTTTTTTACTCACAGGATGGTGGCACGCATATGGAATGAGCTGTCAGTGGAAGTAATTGAGGCAGGTACATTAGCAACATCTAAAAGGCCTTTGGACAAATTCATGGATAGGAAAGGATTAGAAGGATATGGGTCAAGTGTAGGGAATTAGGGTTAGCGTGAATGGACATTTTGGTCACCTTGGACCAGTTTGTGTCAAAGGGCCTGTCTCCATGCTGTAGGACTCTATGACTTGATAACTCTATTCCCTGCATCTTGGCCCCACTTTGAAGTCAGGGTGCTCCAAACTGTGGATGCCCAATGTCCCAGATTACACTATTCCCTGCCTTGCTTTACAATATCACCCAACAACAAACCCTTTGGCACTATTCACAATTGCACTGAGCCCTTGCCCAGAACCTGCAACTCTCTAGAGCCAAAAATAAAACTGCTGAGGCTTTGGCCATCCTTATTTCACCCCACACCCCACTCACCCTATCCCCTTAGTTTCTGTAGATGAATACTTCAGATTGAAAGTGGCCCACCCCTTTGACAGACGTGGCCAGACAGCTCCACGCAACACATGCCCAGTCTCCATGGACGGGGATGGGTGGTTGCCTGTGGCTTACTTTGCTGGGAAACCCTAGCTGACAGGTAGCTCAATGGATTTCAATGAGGGACTACCTCTCCAAAACATGCAGAGCATTTGTCACACACTGCTGACACTGATCCAGGTGTGAGATTGATGGAGCACACTGCGATACAGCATGATGTATACCCTCTAGACTGATGATTGCTTAACAGCAAGTTGCCTGTTTGTGTGACTGTGCTAATTGGCACAACAAGGCAAGGCGTGGCAGGATACTGTGAGCAAGCCTTAAGAGAGCAAGTGAGTATCCCTCAGCTTTTCAATGGTGGTTGCTGGTGTGCCCTGCAATGTCAGCCTATGCCTCCAGAATGCAGTACCAATGCACAGGGGAATTGCCAGATGGTCAAGGTGAGTGGCTGGTTCAGAAAGCTAATGTCCATGGAAAGGTGTGTTGCTTTCTGATGTCCAACATGGAGATCATTTTGAGCAAGCATTGAGCTGAATCCTCCAGATACATGCTTTAGTTTCCTTGTCGAGTTTTCCCAACATCGAGTGTTTTTGACAGGTTTGGTAAGATGAGAGTCTAAATATTATTAAAGCAAGTTGTGGCATTAACAAGGTGTTTAATGAACAATTAAGCCCATTAATTGACATCTCCTTGCTGCCTAGCACTATCTTATCACACCATTTATGCAAAACATAAAAGATGGAACAAGATGATCTCAACATCAAGCTGATTCCCCTCACTGCACTTGTCACCCGATTCTGTCACACATCTCGCCGAAGCCCACATCACTCAGACCCTTAACAAGATTTTACCCTATTGTTCAAAATGATTAGGATTTAGGCACTTTATCTTGAGACAGTGCCCTCCCTCGTGTTTCTGCAAGTATGTATGTACACAACTGTGAAGCACCTCTTATCACCATTATTCATGAAAAACATATGGGCTGGATTGCTTTTTCTCCATTTTGTATGACCAATAAACAGAGGCAAAAATGAGGGGTGACCCTGCCTCGGCTATTTACAATATGTAGAGCACACTTTACAGGATGGGGGCAGGGTGGGGGCAGATGGGGGCAGGGAGGTCAGCCAGCTTTAATTGCAAGTGGGATTGTTGTCCCTGTTAATAATAGCTGCCTTGTGCCAGAAACTGTTGACCAATTTGGTGGCATAGTGGCTCAGTTGTTAGCACTGCTGCCTCACAGTATCAGGGACCCGGTTTCGATTCCAGCCTTGGGTGATTGGCTGTGTGAGTTTGTACATTCTCCCTGTGTCTGCATGGGTTTCCTCCAAGTGCTCCAGTTTCCTCCCACAGTCCAAAGATGTGCATGTTGGGTGGATTGGCCATGCTTAATGCTCAGGAATGTGCATACTAGGTGGGATAACTATGACAAATGCAGGGTGACAAGGATGGGTAAAGGGGTGGGTCTGGATGGGATGCTCTTTGGAGGATTGATGTGGACTCATTGGGCTAAATGGCTGTAGGGGATCTGTGATATTTGGAATTGCAGAATTAACAACTCAGCAGCTTCATAGGTTATGGGGCCACGTCTGTTCCTACACCTGGAATAAGAGGGCATGATGGAAGGATACTAACATCCCAACACATGTGGGGTGGGTCTGCTGAGGCTAACCAGGCAGGATTCTGGTAGGTGCTTTGAGTAGGCATCTCTGGAATCAATGAATGCCAAATTAGGTGGGGCCATCCCTCTCCGAGCCCATTAGGAGACTGGCCAGCCTCCTGTGTAGTAGAGGGCCCAACCAACATTGTTAAAATGCCAAAGCTGAAGTGCACCCAGCTTCTACCCGAAGGGAGAATCCATCTGTCACTTTCACAACTATGAGCAATATGGTAGCAAGTGCATGACAAATAAACCACTCAGTGTTTTGCCTCACCATTTTACATGCACCTTCCCCTATCCAGCCTCCCAGTCCATCTCAACATATCAGATTACTTTCTAATTGTTAATAAATACACTTTCATCCAAAATGAATCAAAACATGCCTTGGCAATTGGGCAGGATGGCAGTAAGTATTAAATGAATTGATTGGAAGAGAAACAAATCTGGTCATTGTAGCAGCAGTTAGATGAGATCAAACTTGATTTTGAGAAGCCTTGAGATTCCAAGGTGAATTTACAAACAATTGAAAGCAATCTGCAAACTGTTTTTAGTTAGCATAGTATCAAATGGCGTTAGAGGACTGAAGTGGCTAATGTTGAATGAAAGGTGAAGGCAGACTAAACGTCAATAACTAGCAGTTGTTGACCTTCAGGTTGAATGGTGTATAATTTCTATCACAAGCTACTATTACAACTTTTCTTTTGTTCCAGGGGTTCATTTAAACTTTAAATTGGAAAACAAGTAATACTGAAAGAATTCAGAGGCAATTTGGCACCAGAGGTTGGAATATATAATTAAAATAAGATTGCCCACTGGGGGACTGTTATGAATGTGATGAAACCCTTGCAGGGGCAGTAACCTTTAATATTTGGCATGTTGTATACAACAACTATTTGATTAAGAGAAATATTTGGTTCAGAAACTGCTTAATGATGCAGGTTATTTTCAACAGTGAAGGGTGACTAATTACCATATATTTCTACCATTACCATTTCTAACTGAAATTCTATGACAAAATTGAAAGGTTTTACCTTAAAAGTATTAGTATGACACCATGAATCAAGAATGATAAAAATGTTTTTGGGTACGTAAAAACATAAAATGCTAAATATAAATGTAACACTGTAAAGTTTGTCAGTTATTGCAAATACAAGATGTAAGTACAAACATAGAAGTGTAAACATAAATAGAATGAATATGTTTTATATAAACTTGCTCTTAACAGCAAAACTCCACAAAGTTCAAATTTTTCGTCAGTTCAATCAGTGGAACCTGCCAATTGACTCAAAACACACTAGGAAAACAGACATTAGGTAACATACTCGCTACTTTACAATGTTCCTTGGCACTATAGCTTTCAGTTGTTTTTCTGACCTTTACTGGCTGCTGAATGTGGTACTTGTCAGCTATACTGTGTGCAGATGTGACTGTTCAGACCTGGATTTGCACTAGACGGTTCACAATGTTTGCAGTAACCAGCCAATCTTCCAAAGGTGTGAGGAGTAAAATGTTCCAAAGTCTCCAACTACGAAGTAAAGAGACCCCAGTCGGCAATGTTTGCCAATAGGAACAAAGGAAGATAGAAAAAACAAGGAAGAGCGGATAGAGACTCAGGAAAATTGATAGGTCAAATGATAATAACTAGGAAGAGGTAATTTTTTTAATTATCTTGTGGGATGTGGGCGCTGCTGGAGATGTGGGTGCTGCTGACTAGGGCACTTATTGCCTGTCTCTAGTTGCCCTTGAGAAGGTAATGCTGAGCTGCCTTCTTGAACCACCACAATCCATGTGCTGATCTCCCTTAGGGAGGTAATTCTAAGATTTAGTCAGCAACAGTGCAAGAAGCCCAATATAATTCCAGGACAGGATGATGGATGGCTTGGAGGGGAACTTGCAGATGGTGGAATTCCCATGTATTTGCGACCATTGCCCTTCCACACAGAAGTGTTTGGGGGTTTGGAAGGATCTTTCTAAGAACCATTGATGAATTTCTCCAGTATATCTTTTAGATAGTACATACTGCTGCTACTGACTGGAGAGAGTTACTGTTTGTGAACATGTTGCCAATCAAGTGAGCTGCTTTTTCATGGATGGTGTCAAGCTTCTTGAGTATTGTTGGTACTATTCTATCATACTCCTAACTTGTGACTTGTAGATGTGACTTGTTAGCTTTAGAGCAACAGGAGGTATGTAACTCACCGCAGTATACCTAGCGTCTGACCTATTCTTGTAGTGACTGTGTTTATACGGTGAGTCATGTTGAGTTTCCAGTCACTGGTAACCTCGAGGATCTTGATAATGGGAATTCAATGATGGTAACACCATTACATTTCAGGGGGCTGTTGTTAATTGTCTCTTATTGGAAATGGTCATAGCCTGGCATTGATGTAACATAAATGTTACTGGCCACTTGTCAGCCCAAGCCTGGATATTGTCCATATCTTGTTGCACTTGAACTTGGACTGCTTCAGTATTGAAGGAGTCATGAATGGTGCTGAACGTTGAGTGATAATCAGCAAACATCCCAAATTCTGACTTTATGATCGAAGGAAGATCATTGATGAAGCAGCTGAAGATAGTTGGACCCAGGACACTATCTGAGGAACTCTTGCAGAGCTATCCTGGAGCTGAGATGACTGATCTCCAAGAGCCACAACCATCTTCTTATGTGCGAGGTATAACACCAACCAGGGGCGAGTTTTCCCCTGATACTCACTGATTCCAGTTTTGATAGGGCTCCTTAATGCCATACTCTGCCAAATGTAGCCTTGATGTTAAAGGGTGTCACTGTCACCACAGCTCTGGAATTCAGCTCTTTTGTCCTTGTTTGAACCAAAGCTATAATGAGGTCAGGAGTTGAGTCCCCCTGATGGAACCCAAATTGGGTATCACTGAGCAGGTTATCGCTGAGCAGAAGCTGATTGATAACACTGCTGATGACACCTTTCATCACTTTACTGACAATCAAAATCACACTAATGGGGTGGTGATTGGCTGGATTTGATTTATTTTGCTTTTTCTATACAGTAAATACTTCAGTACTATTGTTGAAGTGTTGTCAAGGTCCATAGGTTTTGCAGTATCTAGCGCCTCAAACCATTTCCCATTTCTTGATATCATGTAGAGTTAATCTAATTGGCTGAAGACTTGGCTCTGTAATGCTGGGGACCACTGGAGAAGGCCGAATTGGATCATCTAATTAGCACGTCTGGCTGAAGATTGCTGTGAATGCTTCAGCCATATCTTTTGCACTTATTTATTGGGCTATTCCATCATTGAGGATGGGAATATTTGTGGAACCCTCTCCTCCAGCGAGTTGTTTAATTGTCCACCACCCAATTTTCAGACCCAGAAATGGATGGATGTGGCAGGACTGCAGAGTTTAGATCTGATCCATTGATTGTGGGATTGCTTAGCTCTAACTATCATTTGCAGTGTATGCTGCTTGGTATCCAAGTATTTGGTGGTTTCACTATGTTGACCCTCATATTTAGGTCTGCCTGGTGATGCTCCTGGCATGCCCTCCTACACTCTCCATTGAACCAGGCTTGATCCCATGATTTGATGGTAATGGTTGAGTGGAGGATATACCAGGCCTTAAGGTTGCAGATTGTGCTGAAGTACAATTCTGTTGCTGTTGCTGGCCCACTGTGCCTCATAGATGCCAAGTCTTAAGTTGTTTGATCTATTCAAAGTCTGTCCCATTTAGCATGGTCCTAGTGCTACACAACACAATGAGGCAGTGCTTCATCTCCACAAGGACTGTGCGGCCGTCACTCTTACCAATACTATCATGGACAGATGCATCTGCACGCAACAGATTGGTGAGGATGAGGTGAAGTATGTTTTTCCCTCTCATTGGCTCCCTCACCTCCAGCCACAGACCCAGTCTTAGGACCTGACCTGCTCAATAGGTAGTACTACTGCTGAGCCACCCTAGGTAGTGAGATAGATGGTGGGAAAAGAGGGGAAAGGAAGGAACATAGCAGCTTGGAGTAAAGCAAAAATGGAACTTGGGGATGCAAAGAACAAAATAGAGAGGACATAGAAACAGGGAGGAAAAAAGGGAAAATTGTGTAAAAATGAAGAGAAAAAGCACTAAACAAGAAATAGGTAGTGTAACTGAGCAGTCACCACAGAGTGATTTAGATCTCTTCTCCTACAGGGAAAGTTTGGGGTGACAATGTTATTAGAAGTAATTAGACCTAATGACTTTTTTTAAAATTATAGATACACTTCCCTGCATTCCTGTTGCAATTTACCAGATCTATCAATGCCCCAGAATTTCATGTAATATTTAATGTGGAAGCTTTGTCCACCCAGCAACAACCCCCATGGGATGAGTCATCTCACATCAAGTTGATTGGTAACAATCTTCATGAAAAAGGATCGGGACTTTTTTTTAGCAGAAGAAGTTTTACATTACTTTTAATCATGGCAATTCTGGGTGTGAAATTGTTTAAGAAGCAGATATGGCTTTTAATAGGGTGATGTGCTCTTCTACACATGGGAATGTGGGAGATCAGGGAGAATTTTAATGTTCCTGGAGGTTATGTCCACAGAAAGTATGTTTGGATGCAAATCCTATCAGATCACATGGATCAGCTGGAGCGGTGGTTAGAGGCAATGAGAAGTTTCCAGGAACCAGGGAATGTGATGGATGGCGCTTTCAGCAAAGTCGAAAAACTGCAGATACATCACGTAGTTCGGTTACCACTAGGAAAGTTAGGAGGGGTAGGCAGGAAGTGCAGGAGTATCCTGTGGCTATCCCCATCTCAAACAAATATGCTGTTTTGAATATTATAGGGTTGATGGAGTCTCAGGGGAATATAGCTGTGACAGCCAGATTCCTGGTACTGTGACTGGCTCTATTGTAGTGAGGGGTATGTCACATTCCAAATAATCGATTGTGATAGGGGACTCTCCAGTCAGAGGCATTTCTGTGGCCAACACCAAGATGTCAGAATGGTATGTTGCCTTCCTGGTGCCAAGATGGCTCAGAGAGGTTGGAGAATATTCTCAAAAGGGAGACTGACTTGCAGAAGGTCGTTGTACACATTGGAACTGATGACATAGGAAGAGAAGAGGACAAGATTCTGAGGAGTGAATAGAGAAAACTAGGCAAGAGTTTTAAAAGTAGATTCGCAAGGGTAGTAATATCTGGAATACTCCTGGTGCCTTGTGCTAGTGAGAGTAGGAATAGGACAATAGAGCAGATGAATGTATGGCTGAGGAGCTGATGCATGGGGCAGGGATTCACAGCTTTGGATCATCGAGATCTCTTCTGAGGACAAAGTGACCTGGATAAGAAGGATGGGTTGCACCTGAATTGGAAGGGGAGATTTGCAATTGGACTCAGGAGGCTTTAAACTAGCAAGGCTTGGGATGGGGTTGTACAAAGAGATAGTGAGAAAAGAAATCTGTCTGAGGTTGGTACAGTCGAGAAGAGGAGCAAGTAGTCAAGGCAGGCAAGAGCAAGACATAGAATGAGGTAGGACTGATAAATTAAACAGTATTTATTTCAATGCAAAGGACTAACAGGCTAAGGAGTTGGAACTTAGGGCATGGTTGGGATACCATAGCAATAACAGAGTCATAGCCTAGGAAAGGGCAGGACCGGTAGCTTAAAGTTCCAGGGTATAAATGCTATAGGAAGAATAGAAAAGGGGCAAAAGAGGAGAGAGAATAATGTTTTTGTTTAAGGATCGCATTGGTTGAACTGAAGGGTCTGTTTCCATGCTGTATGATGTACTGTGATTCAAAATGTTGGCCTTGCCCACTTCCCATAAAACAATTTGTTTAAAATAAACACAGGAGGTTTTTCAGTTCATTACACCTGATCTTTGACAAATTCACCAAATTACAAGACTATCTTGTCCTTTCCCCATTACCCTGCTAGTTCTCCTTATCCATTTCTAGCTTGGAAGTCACTGGAGAACTTCCACTCTCTTTTTAAACAAAGCTTTCTCGGTCATAGCAGCTCCTTGTGCAAAAGAAAAACCATCCCATCTCCCTCATTGGGTCTTGGAGTCACAGGTAGATAGGATAGTGAAGAGGGCGTTTGGTATGCTTTCTTTTATTGGTCAGAGTATTGAGTACAGGAGTTGGGAGATCATGTTGCAGGACATTGGTTAGGCCACTGTTGGAATATCACGTGCAATTCTGGTCTCCTTCCTATATGTTGTGAAATTTGAAAGGGTTCAGAAAAGATTTATAAGGATATTGCCAGCGTTGGAGGATTTGACCAGAACTAGAGGGCATCAGTTTAGGGTGAGAGGGGAAAGATATGAAAGAGACCTAAGGGGCAATGTTTTCACGCAGAGGGTGGTATGTGTATGGAATGAGCTAAAAATGTGTTGCTGGAAAAGCGCAGCAGGTCAGGCAGCATCCAGGGAACAGGAGAATCGACGTTTCGGGCATAAGCCCTTCTTCAACACATTTTCAGCTCTGATCTCCAGCATCTGCAGACCTCACTTTCTCCCCTATGGAATGAGCTACCAGTGGAAGTGGTGGAGGCTGGTACAATTGCAACATTTAAGAGGCATTTGGATGGGTATATGAATAGGAAGGGTTTGGAGGGATATGGGCCAGGTGCTGGTAGGTGGGACTCGATTGGGTTGGGATATCTGGTTGGCATGGATGGGTTGGACCGAAGGGTCTGTTTCCATGCTGTACATCTCTATGACTCTAGTTGCCAACCCAATGGGAATAATGTCTTATTTGTCTTCTCGTTGCTCTGATTTAATGTCCATACCGTGATTAAACTCACCATTTTATTTTGTCACTGAATGACAGAACATACTCTTCAACTGCTCACTAACATTCCTAGAATGTATACATTTTAGAAACTTGAAATGGTATTTCTACACTACCCCATCCCACCCCACCTCCATCAACAGTGTCTGGCCTGGCGGGTCATCCCTGGATATGGTCCCTGATCGAAACAGATCACACAACTTCCGGGGTGGGCTCCTTTCAACTGTAGGAGCAAATTACTGCCAATATTGAAATCTGTACTGAAACAACAAATGCTGGAGATCACAGCGGGTCAGGCAGCATCCGTGAAGAAAAAGCAAACTAATGTTTCGAGTCTGGATGACTCTTCATCAGAGCTGATGCTGGCTGAGCCGCTGTTTTTTGTTTTGTTTTCAGTATTTTTTAGATTACTTACTTACAGTGTGGAAACAGGCCCTTCGGCCCAACAAGTCCACACCGCTCCACCGAAGCGCAACCCACCCATACCCCTACCCTCCTCCCTACCTTTTATCTTAGCCTGCTGGACAAACTTTCCTCATTCCTGAAGAAGGGCTTATGCCCGAAACGTCGATTCTCCTGTTCCCTGGATGCTGCCTGACCTGCTGCGCTTTTCCAGCAACACATTTTCAGCTCTGATCTCCAGCATCTGCAGACCTCACTTTCTCCTCAAAGATTTCAACCTACTGCGAATCCTCTTACAAGGATGCCTTCCTTGAAGAAGCTCTCTTCCTCCCTCTACAAAGATTTCAGTGAGTCCCTCTCTCACTGCACCCCCCAGGTCATCTCCTCATTCCTGAAGAAGGGCTTATGCCCGAAACGTCGATTCTCCTGTTCCCTGGATGCTGCCTGACCTGCTGCGCTTTTCCAGCAACACATTT
>NC_057721.1:67392787-67424810 GCF_004010195.1 Chiloscyllium plagiosum | reverse complement strand
CGGGCAATTTAACATGGCCAATTCACCTGACCTGCACATTTTTGGACTGTTGGAGGAAACCAGAGCACCCAGAGGAAACCCACGCAGACACGGGGAGAATGTGCAAACTCCACACAGTCAGTCGCCTGAGGCGGGAATTGAACCCGGGTCTCTGGCGCTGTGAGGCAGCAGTGCTAACCACTGTGCCACCGTGCCGCCCACATTGAGCTAAATCGACTGCTACATTGTCTTCGAGGAATGCCCACCCTGAAGAAGTTTTGCTCTTCCCTCCTCCAAACTGCCGAGCTGACTAAAGCTGCCACCAGCAGCTAATATCTCGAAGTCATTGCTGGAAAAATGCAGAATCTCAACCACATCCTCTCCTCTTGTCGACCCTGTCAACATAGCAACTGTAGTAAAATAAATAGAGGCATTAACAGAGGCTGTTACTGAGTGGAATGGAAACCTCGAACAGAGTAAATATCTCATACCCTCCCGGTCTGTCAAAACCACATGGGGATGTGACAATTTGATGCAGGTATTACATTTCTCTTTTTTTTTCCAGAAAAACGTACTTTTCTCTCTGTATCCCTTCTGATGCACATTTGCCAATTCTTGATGATTAGTTACTGAACTGTCCTTACAGTCAAAGTCCTGGCAAAAAAACCCAGCAATGCTTCATCAAACAGTGAAGGTGAAGCCAAGTTCCAGCAAGTAGGTCTGGGTATCGGTCATTCGAACGCGCAGTCCGCAATACCAGCGTGGGTTTACTTTCTGTTCAAAAGACACCCCAATGAAATGCAATGGCAGTTCTAAAACAAAAATAAATTCCACGAGTCGTTCCAACGTAAACGGTGAGTTTATTTCAGGAGCAGGTAGGAGGGTTTCAGTGGTTCGAGTGTATTTGTTAAACCATGGAGTTTGGGTGTTCCCTATTTAGTGGTGTGTTAGCCGCATTGCAACACAGTGACAGTACAAAGGGGTTTCTGGTTGAATGCTAATAACGGGGGAGTGTTTTTTTGTTTTTTCAATGTATTTTAAAATCATTAAATAGATGCGTCCAATATAGGGGTGAGCACTGTTGCCTCCCAGCGTCAGTTCCTGCCTCGGGTGAGGACATTCTCCTCTGCGTGGGTCTCCTCCGGGTACTCTGGTTTCCTCCAACAGTCCAAAGATGTGCAGGTCAGGTGAATTGACCATTGTTAGGTGCATTAGTCAGTGGGGAATGAGGCTGTCTGGGTAGGTGTGGATTGGTTGGGCCAAAGGGTTTGTTTCCGCACTGTAGGGAATCGAATTTAATAAGTGATATACGCAGCAATAGTGAAAGGTTGTGTATTATTTAGATTAGATTAGATTACATTACAGTGTGGAAACAGGCCCTTCGGCCCAACAAGTCCACACCGACCCGCCGAAGCGCAACCCACCCATACATTTACCCCTTACCTAACACTACGGGCAATTTAGCCTGGCCAATTCACCTGACCTGCACATCTTTGGACTGTGGGAGGAAACCGGAGCACCCGGAGGGAACCCACGCAGACACGGGGAGAACGTGCAAACTCCACACAGTCAGTCGCCTGAGGCGGGAATTGAACCCGGGTCTCCGGCGCTGTGAGGCAGCAGTGCTAACCACTGTGCCACATTATAATCCGGGGCATCGATTTCAAAGGTTTATTTAAATACTTGTCATTTCGCATTTTTAAAATGATTTACAATGGAGATTGTCAGATGACAGAGGAGATGTGAACTCTGCAAAAATGCATATCCTGAGTGTCTCCAGTCAATTCATCAATACAGAGCACCTAGATCACCGTTAAAGAATCTGTAATACAGATGCCTCTGTAATACAGATCCCATTTAAATACGTGTGTTCACTCTGTCCTCCTTTCCAAATCCAACTGTTGACCGCTCCCTATTTCAAGAATGAATCTGTATTGTTAATTTTTCAAATCTGTTGAAATTCGCTCTATCAACGCATCAGAACGCTGCTTCCCGTTAAACAGTGGCTAGTCAGTATCACTCCCTGTGATTTCTAAGCGAACGATGCTTTTCAGTCACTGTCAGAGGTACCCGTGTTTTTTCTAGAGTCCAGATACGCCCTACGAATTTGATATTCACACGTTAATGTCTGACTTTCTCCCCAAAAAGGGTTAATCCTGGAGAGACAGAGTCTGAAGAGTCTACTGACCAGCGACAGACAACAACTCCCGCCCTCACCCATCCAGCCCTGTGACTGAAGGACGAGCTGAGCCAGACAGAGATGATGAGTCCCCGGTATCGGGAGCAGTATGAAAAGTGCAGCAGAAGTCAATGCTACACGTCAAACGGTACATTGATCAATGTGAATGCGGCTTGAGGGAGGAACTGGGAATATTTTAGAAAGTGCAACATTTCCCTGTGAGCTGGAGATGTGGATTTCTTTTGTTTGACTTTGAAACATATTAATGCAAGTTCATTCGCGTTTATTTTAATGGATTGGCATCTGAAAGCTGTCGAGTGTATGCCTGATCATAAGTGGAAGCTGCTGTTTGCCGTTTTCTGGCCGCTATGTGACGGAGTGCCGCTGGTTTGCATCGTTTCCGAGGGTAGGAGTCTGAAACAGCTCTGCAGGCACTGCGACCTGCTCAGGTACCAGTTAGACCAACATTGCGGGGTTTGGTAACACTGTTTTGTGGTCTGCACTGAGGCTGACGATGGCAGTAGAAATTTTAGCATCAGCCTGATCAGTGAAGCTGGAGGCAATAGGCACACTAATAGTCATGGAATTTTCTGAATAGACAGAGACCACATTGAAAGCTGTAAAATCCTGAGACTGTGTTATGGAAAAGAACAGCCACTTATTGGGAAATTGGGCAATAATGGGAAAGGATGTGCGTGTTTGCAAAAACGTTTTGCAATGCCAAGCACTGTTTTCACAAAAGATGAAGCGAAATATTGAAATAGCGAATTAAAAATAGGCTGTTCCTGAGTGTTCTTAAACGGCGTCCGTTTTAAACAAATGTAATGCTTTTTTTGATCTTCTATGCGCTAGACCTGAACACCCATCTCTTCATGATGTGGTCAGCCTAGAAGGAGATGTACTGTCAGAAATGCTCGAACACAGTGCACCGAGTAAATGGTTGGCCCCACACTGTCAATTCTTGATTCCCAATGTACGATTCTGAATAGTTGTCTTGTGAAATCCCGCCATGGAATTAAAGCAAAACGCTCACCGAATTTCTTACATGATCAAGACCACTTTTAAGCAGGCCATTCATAGAAATATTAAATGAGGGAAGCCATTCGGCCTATCGTATCCGTGCTGGCTCTCCCAATAAGCGTTCCATTTAGTGCCCTTTTCCTTTCTGCCCCTTTAACTCCACACATTGTTCCTTTTCAAATAACCCTTTGAATGTCCAAATGGACCAGTCCCCACCACACTATCAGCCGGGCATGCCAAATCCAAACTATTCGCTGCGTGAAAAGGTTTTTCACGTTTGCTTTAAATCTCTCCTTCTCGATCCTTTCATGAGGATAACCATGTTCTCCTTATTTACTTTGTCCCAGCTTCTCACGATGTTGAACACTTCAATCAGATCTCCCCACAACTAAAAACAGTGCTAACCGCTCCAGTCTTTGCCAAGGCTCCGATGTGCATTCTGCTGATGTGATGACTCAGCTAAAGCAGGGAACTGCTCTAAGTCTCACTGTGGCAACGATCGAGAATTGACCAGCTCCTTTGTCTCTCTGTCTATGCAGCGACCTGTTGGGGTGCATGCGAATCTATGGGTTTGCAGGAAAAGATGGAATGAGAAGACTGAATTTAGTCCCTGACATGTTCTTTGTATGGTCACGCAACTTCTAATTCTCCAGGTTTCAAGGTAACCCAGTGGCTCAGTGGTTAGCACTGCTACCTCACAGCGCGAAATTCATGCCGACTAGATATCCTAAATTAATCTAGTCCCATTTGTCCCATATCCCTCTGAACCCTTGCTGTTCCCATACCTCTCCAGATGCCTTTTAAATGTTATAATTGCACCAGCCTCCACTTTCCTCTGCCAGCTCATTGCATACCCGCACCACCCACTGTGTGAATAAGTTGCCTTGTAAATCTTTCCCTCTCACGTTAAACCTATGCCCTCTAGTTTTGTGCTCCCCACCTTGGGGAAAAGATCTTGTCTATTTACTCTTTCCATGACTCTCATTATTTTATAAACTTCCATAAATTCACCCTTCTGCCCCCGACGCTCCAGGGAAAACAGCACCAGCCTATTCAGCCTCTCCCTATAGCTCAAATCCTCCAACCCTGGCAACATCCTTGTAGACCTTTTCTGAATCCTTTCAAGTTTCCTATAGCAGGTAGATCATAAGTGAACGCAGTATTCTAAAAGTGGCCTAACCAATGTCCTGTACAGCCTCAACATGACCTCCCAACTCCTACACTTAATAACTGTCCAATAAAGGCAAGCATACCAAACGCCTTCTTTACTGCCCTTGTGACTCCACTTTAGAGAGAAACATAGGATATCGGTCACACGAAAGAACTTTCATTAAAACTAAATCCCGGGAAAAAAATAAACAACTCTACACCTGAATTGTAGCTCGCTGTAAACGAGGCCATTGAAGGTCGAATGTAGCTTTAAATTTCAATCGCTGATCAATAATTGTCTTTTTACAACTTTTTTGCTTGATAGCAAAATGGGATCTTCTATAGTTTGATATCGGTTATGTTTGATGTCTCCTACAAAGACACCTATACAATCTCCCTCGCCTTGCTTTTGATCAGTCTCAAACAATGTGCTATACAATGCTTGAATAGCGAGTTAATAAACTCAAGTCAAAGCAGATACATACAAAGAGAAATTAAGACAGGGAGAAATTAGATTGGGAGAGAGAAAAAGGGACAGGGAAGAGTAAAACATAAAGAACCATTTTAATAACTTCGAAAAACAGGGTAAAAACAAGGACTGCAGATGCTGGAAACCAGAATCTAGATTAGAGTAGTCAAGTAGCAGGTCAGGCATCATCCGAAGAGCAGGAAAATCAACGTTTCGGACAAAAGCTCTTCATCAGGAATAGAGCCTTGTAGAGAGAGGAGGAAAACAACCACCTATCACCCGCAAAGTGAAACATGGTTGGAGTGGACCAGTTGGACCGAAGGATCCGATTCTATGCTTTATGACTCAATGGCTCTATGAACTGTTTCCTTTGTGAGTTTCTGATTTAGAAGGCCGTTAGGACCATCAATTTGCCTATTATCGAGGCCCTTAGACCAGGAATAGCAGATCTAACTTTTGAAAGTGGATTTCATTCATATTTATGGGCAGCTCGAATGACTTCTTGTTACCCAAGGGAAAGTTGGCAGCAAGCTTCTCTCTGTGCAGGCTAACGAGTCATCCAGCAACTTGTGGCCATTCGCAACTCCCAGGTTCTCCCCACCTCACCACATATTGCCGTTTTGAATTTTCTCTCGCCCTGGCAGAATGCCGTGAGCGGACTGTTATTTCCCCAGCAAATTCAGGGCTTTTTAAATAAAAAATAATAGTGTCATCCTGAGGAGAAATTAAGAATAGCAAACGACAATTGAACCGTTCCCAAATAATTTCAATCGATTCGGAACGTTGCCATCTTAGAGTTTCCACATATGTGAACTATTCGGTGTGTATTGGCGCCTACTCGTCCCTTCCCCTATAAGTTCTTGATAATCCTATATCTGGCTTTGTTGGTTTTTGATCAATGCTGACCTTCACATTGTGGTTGACAGGCGATAGCATTTGATTATCCATAATGTAAATGGGAAGAACTTTAAAGGTTAAGATGCTGAACTGAAGAACTGAACCCTCTGCCAAACAAATTGGGAGGTCCATTTGTGCAACCCAGTGATGACTTTAAATGAAAATAATGTTGTTCTAATGACTTTCACGTACACTGTGGCAAACAAGGCATATTGGAATCTTTCCTTAATTTTGAGAACTTTTGAATAAAATATCTAGTAGTACTAGATGTGTAGAAAACACTGGTTAGGTCACAGATGGAGTTTTATATATAGCTCCATCACCACATTGCAGCAATGCCATCATTACTCTAGAGAGAGTACAGACAGGATTTACAAGAATGTTGCCAGGGCTTGAAAACTGCAGCTATGATTGGAAAGATTGGTTCAGTAAGGTTCATCTTAGAACAGAGAAAACTGAGGGGTACTTAATTGAGATACACAAGATGATTGAATAGAATGGATGGTGAAGACCTGTTTCCCCAAGCATGGAGGTCAGTTACCAAAGTTTGCAGACTGAAGGTGGTTGGCACAAGGATTAAAGTGGACATGAGGAAATCCTTTGCATCAGGAGGACGGTTGG
Source organism: Chiloscyllium plagiosum (assembly GCF_004010195.1). Lineage (NCBI taxonomy): Eukaryota > Metazoa > Chordata > Chondrichthyes > Orectolobiformes > Hemiscylliidae > Chiloscyllium > Chiloscyllium plagiosum. Next base: position 67,418,496 of record NC_057721.1, on the reverse strand, counting down.
TGTCTGGAATTTTCTGCCCAGTTTGTGGTTGAGAGGGAAATTCTCAACTAATTTAAAATGACCCTGGATCTGCACTTGAAGCATTCCAACTTGTATGACTACGGGCCAAGTGCTGGAATGCAGAATTAGAAAAGATCGTTTTTAGCCACGTGCAGACATGATAGGCTGAATGTCCACTGTCTCTACCTTAACTTTCTATGATTCTCTGGTTCTATATTTCCTATCACAAATGGCAGTAATGTGATACTGCACAAATTTGGTCTTCCTGTTCACTTCTTTGTTTTTAGCTATTTTTATCCCTGCATTACATTTGAGCTACATAATCAAAACTGCATACAAATTCTGGTAATTCTCAGCTATTAAAAACACCATGTAAACAAGTAAATGTTAAAAGGTTTATATTATAAAGTACGAGTTTTGTTTAAAGTTTATTCATCAGCGAATTGAAAAGTTCTGATGATGTCAGAAACTGTCCAGCCAAAGTTAAATCACAATTATAATATGGCCAAAAATGTAAATTAATTATTCTTATATTATATAAATATTGTCTTTATTTAAGTTACACTTTAATGAGGTAGACTGGAACTTGATTCAAGATGCAAATCAAAGTTATATGGATTAGTGGGTTGCAAGTCACTGAGTTTGGAGTGCTTCTGGTATTTGGCAAGTATAGCCATGGTTATAATGGAACGGCAGGAGCCAACTTGAGCACTTGCAACAGCAATGTTGCTTATGACCAGATAATATGCTTTACTGATGGTGGCTGATGATAAACATTGTCCATGCCACAGAATCGAAGTGTTGGAATAAAACACATTGTGTTGTCAGGCATGGACTATATTAGTCAACAAGAAGACTGGTGTCTAAGCCAATGGATAATCTCTTGTTTGCCTGTACATGTACACATCAATAAGTAGTATTGTTTCAAACATTAGGAGCAATCATTATAAGTAGATTTTTAAATATATTTTTAATTCTTCATTTTATGTCATATCATTTCATAGTATTGCAGTGTGGGTTGTTTTATCATCCATTCATTCCCTGATATTTGTAGTAAGCTTGAACTTTTTTATGGCATTTGTAATAAAAATACTTTATTATTCTGTCTGCTATGGTTCAGCATTTGTAAGGCCAATTTAAAAAAAAACTTTGGTTTTCTTTTGTTGCACTCAGGCCAAAATAGAATTCTGGGATACTGACAGTCCAAGCCTATCTTGATTGTTTAATGTTTAATTGGAAACGTGAAATTTTAGGCCATTTGATTTCTTGGAGCATTACATTATACCTCAGTCCCGAGCATAAGGATTATTGAAATATAAACAATTACTTTACTTATTTTTATTGGAATTCTTCAAATCAGAAAGAATGCTTTGTCAATCCCAATTATGTTAGCTACTACATTGTCATGCCTCAACTCACCATATTATGGAGAGTTGGGATATAGTTTTGAATCTGGTGTCTGTCTCACAGTGAGTTTCTGACCTGAACAATCCCAGGCATTGGACCACATTGCATGCGTCTCAGGATCAAGGCAGAGGTCTGGAAGTGAATAACTTGTTTTCTACCTCATCCAGAATGTTACACAGGGTGACAAATAAGGGTAAGACAAGTTTTTTTAAAACCAAAGCCACATTGTTTGGAAGGGAAATAGCATTATATCAATTGTTTGTCTGTTTTAGAAATACTGGCTCATATTTTGAAAAGCATTGCTACAGAGATAATGTATTAAACTTGTGTTAACAAGGCATCATAAATACTGTTTGGTTCTAAATATTCACATTATTTTGCATACTCAAGAATTTTATAAAGACGAAGGCAAACTAAGTGCCTATCCTTTGTTTAAGAAAGGCAAAAAGGATAATCCAGGAAATTACAGGCCAGTGAAACTTACGTTCGTTGAATGGAAATTATTGGAGAAGATTCTTAGGGAAAGGATTTACTCACAATTGGAAAAATATGGACTTATTAGCAATAGACAGCATGGCTTTGTGCAGGGAAGCTTGTGTCTCAAGCATAATTGTGTTTTTTGAGGAAGTGACAAAGATGATTGATGAGGGCAGGGCAATAGATGTTGTCTACATGGACTTTAGTGAGGCCTTTGACAAGCTGATTCAAAACATGAAGTCACATGGGATCCATGGTGAGCTGGTAAAATGGATACAGAACTGGCTTATTCATAAAAGTTGACAGCATCGGTGGAAGAGTATATTTCTGATCAGAGACTGTGACCAGTTGTGTTTAACAGGGATCAGTACTGGGACCTTTGTTGTTTGTAATATATGTAAATAATTTAGAGGAGAATCTAGGTGGTCTAATTAGTAAATTTGTGGATGACACAAAGATTGGAGGAGCTGCAGATTGTGAGAAGGATAGCCAGAGGATAGAGCAGGAAATACATAAGCTGGAAACGTAGACAGAGAAATGGCAGATGGAGTTTGATGTGGACAAATTTAAAGTGATACATTTTGAAAGATCTAATGCAGAAGAGAAGTATACAGTAACTGTCAGAACACTTAGTAGCATTAACGCAGATGGGCCTAGGCATACAGGTCCACAGCTCAATTAAAGTGGCAACATAAGTGGATAAGGTGGTCAAGAAGGTATATTAGCATGCTTGCTTTCATCAGTCCTGGCGTTGAGTATAAGAATGGGCAAGCCATGTTACAGCTATACAGAACTTTAGTTAGCATCTGAGGCGTAGGAGAATCGACATTTCGGGCATAAGTTCTGAAGGGCTTCTCCAACTCCTCGAATGTTGCCTGACCTGCTTTATGCTTCCAGCAGCACACTCTTGACTCTGATCTCCAACATCTGCAGTCCTCACTTTCTCCTAGAACTTTACTTAGGCCACATTTTGAATATTGTTTACAGCTCTGATTGGTACACCAGAAGAAAGATATGCAGGCTTTGAAGAGGGTGCAAAAATGGATGTTGCCTCATCTGGGATTAGTAGCTATGAGGAGAGATTGAACGAACTTGTTTTGTTTCACTTGAATGTCAAAGGATGAAGAGCGACCTGATACAAGTTTACGAACTTATGAGAGGCATGGATAGATGAATAGTCTTTTCCCATGATAGAAATTACAAGGGGATGTAGGTTTAATGGAAAAGGAGGGAAAGTGGGAAGGAGGCATGTTTTTTCCACAGAAGGTAGCAAGTGTTTGAAATGGTCTGCAAGAGGAAGTGGTGCAGATGGATACAGTAGCAATGTTTATGAGGCATCTTGACAAATATATGAATAGGTGGGGAATAGAGGGACACAGACCACATAGATGCTAAAGGTTTTTAGTTTAGAAAGGCATCATGTGTCGGCGCAGTCTCAGTTGACCAAAGGACTTGTTCCTGTGATGGACTATTCGTAGCATCGTAGAGATGTACAGCATAGAAACTGACTCTTTGGTCCAACTTATCCATTCCAACCAGATATTCCAAATTAATCTAGTCCCATTTATCAGCACTTGGTCCATATAACTCTAAACCACTCTTATTCATATACCCATCCAGCGTTTTAAATGTTGCAATTGTACCAGCCTCTACCACTTCCTCTGACAACTCACTCAATACATGCACTACTGCCTGCATGAAAAAGTTGCCCCATGGGTTCCTTCTAAATCTTTCCCCCTCACACTAAACCGATGCCCTATAATTCTGGACTTCCCACTCCCGGGAAAAGACCTTGTCTATTTACCCTACCCATACCCCTCATGATTTTATAAGCTTATATAAGTTACCCCTCAGCCTCCGACCCTCCAAGGAAAACAGTCCCAGCCTATTCAGCCTCTCCCTTTAGTTCAAGCCCTCCAACCCCAGCAACATCCTTGTAAATCTTTTCTGAACTCTTTCAAGTTTCACGACATCCTTCCTTTGTTCTTTGTTTCAAGAATATGACTTGACTCAAAGGACAAAGAAAGAAATAAAAACAGAAAATGCTGAAAATGCTTATCAGCTCTGGCAGCATTTGTAGAAAGTAAAATAAAATTTACAATATTTCAGGTCATGGTGTTTCATTAGAACTTCTGAAAGATCACAACCTGAAACTTTAATTCAGTTTTTTCTCTCTCTCCAAGGATGCTACCAGGTGTTCCTAAGCATTTTTAGCACTTGCTGTTTTCATTTCACACTTCCAGCATCTGCAGTATTTGTTTTATGACAAATAAATATGTTGTAGCTACTATTTCAGTTCAGACAAAATGTCATAAATATTTGATACTACTGAAAGGGATCTTTCTGGTGGATTTGTGACAATAGTAGGAAGCAAGCACAGCCAAGATATGAAATAAACACTGTCACTTCACCAAGCTTTCTTAACATACAAGGCCACCATGTTAGGATGGAGAGAAAAATATGCAAATATCCCATTCCTAATCATGTTTAGTTTTTCTAAGTGGGAACTAAGAGAGGTTGGACTTTGACCAAGAGGCAAACAGCCAATCTTGCAACATTCAGGTTTGCACATGGAAAATGATCACTTAATGGGATATTAGAAGAAGGACACATTTGTAAGACTATAACCTAAAATGAAAGAACACTTTTAATAATGCAAGAAAAGAAACCGAAGTGGAAAAGGCAGAATTAGAAAGGAAATCATTAAATGGTACATTGCATAGTTGTGCTCTTCCAAATGATGATACCACATGAAATATTTCCATCATGGAGCCAAGTCTGATGATACTATATGTTCTAATTGCCAGAGCTCCTGTGAGTCAGTGACTTTTGAATATTTACACTGCTTTGCCACATGAGTAAGTGCCTTCAATGGATCACATCTGGACATATTCATGTACTTAGATATTGGGTCTCAGAGGAATGAGTTATGGAGAAGCAATGGAATATAATGTAAAAAAGCCCAGAATCCAGCAAAGTTATAACTTACAATATTCCAACACCATGATAAGACATATTATATGCATCCAGTTTACATCCAAAATTATATAATTAATGCTACCATCATTGTTGTGCTCACTCCCCACATGGGCTCCCAGTCCATCAACAGCTGAAATTTTAAATATTATCCTTGTTGTTGGATCCCTCCATGGCCTCATCCGTCCCTATAACTGTCATCTGCTCCAGCCCCACAAACCTCTGAGACCTATGAATTCTTTCAATTCTGGCTTCCTGACCATCTCTGGGTTCTTTCTTCCCACCATTGGTGCCAATGTACTCAGTCACCTCAATGCCCAGCTTGGGTGTTTCCTCTCTCAAGCACTCTTCTATTTTTCTTAATTGCACTGCTTAAGCCCTTCCACTTTGACCAAATTTGGTGTCAACTATCCTAATTTTGGCTTAGTTTTTTTTTTGCACTTGAGACACATTACTGCATTAAAGACACTATATAAATGCAAATTGCAATTAGAGAGAATGAAGGAAGAAAAATAGTTTCTCAGTGCTTCTCCTTCAGTGGGGCATGTACATTTTCCACTATCTGAAGTTCTAATTTATATAATTTCATGAGGAAATGATCCCCAATAGAACAATCAAAATTCTAGCACTTTGAACGTGATTGAATTAAAACTGCAAAAGATCAATCTGTTATACCTATCTACATTACTTAGCACAGCCCAGTTGCTTTACAGTTCGATGCAAAGAAAAATCATATTTTGTAAACACTTCAAATCCATCACATGCAACCCCTCTAAAGAGCAGTCAACAATAAGCTGCCACTTCGGGCATATTTACATCACTGTGATTTTGTCAATGAAAGATTGTGTGAAAAGTTCCTTATTCTCGTTTTACTCCATACTTTTCAATGCAATCAGGGCAGACTCATGTTAGTAACACTACATGTACAACACAAATACAATAAAGAAACCACGGTCGGACCCAGCAACCTCCAGAACTAATCATTTAAAATGTTGGGTTAATAAAGGGATCATGTTGAATTTGGGATGAAAAAATATGTGAGAGGGGGATTGATATCTTACAATTGCTGCGCCAGGGGCTCCAAAAAATCTGAACTGTGTTAAAAAGTCCATGAGGCATTGCCCTTTTAAGCCGTTGGGGCATTCTTGCAACTGGTAGCAATCAGGCGAGCGGCTGCAATGGACAGGAAATCTAAAATTAGTTTTTACTACCTATAATAGAAGATTTACGGTATGGTTTAATTTGTCGTCTCCGGGCTAAACTGTAAGGGAGAACTAAACCAGCCGGTCATGGAGATGGGCTCCGGCTCTTAGACTCACTGTCAGCCTCTACCCGCTCTCGGCTCATGTCTTCACTGAAACACCAAAACTGCGTCATATTTAGTAATTCTTATACCCCTTTTCTTTCCTTTTCGGCTTTTCCACTCCTTTCCCCTCCTCGCTTTGTTCTCTTTACCTTATTTTGGGGGGGAAATAACATGCTTTAACGCTTATCAGACTGGGCGACTTACTTCTAACTTGGTTCATGAAGGGGGTAAACGTAAAATGAAGGAAGAGTGTGCATTTGATGGTGTTATCTTGATGTGAATAACGGCGTTGTGAAGTATGATGGAAACTGATGATCTAAGGGCAATAACTTGGTGAAAGAAATGTAACTGAAACAAAAAGTTAGCTGACTTCACTCAATCCTTTCCCAAGGAGGCTGAATAATTAAGAGTTTTCAATGTGAAATTAGTACTTTTTTTAAAGTCGAAACACAACTACAATTAAAAGGTAAGTTCCAGGGTAATAATCTTTCCCATTTGCACCAAGTTAGTTAGGCATCTGGACAGGATAACTGAGCAAACTTCACTCCTGGCTTTGAGCTTTCAAAATCCCAAAGCAATGTGATCGCCTAAATAAACCCAGAAATCACTTTTCAAACACGTGTCAGACTAAGGGGCTGGGGGATTTTACTCTGTGTGGATCAGCCGGGTAATGGGGGCAAGACAGTGTAAAAACATAGTTGGTGGGGGTACTGCACAGATTGATTAAAGAGGATAGCTGAACGGAGACAAATGGGAGAATCTAACCGTAAAGGTGAGCGCTCCTGAAGGGCGGGGGTGGGAGATGAAAAGACTCAGGGAAAGAGGCGATTTTGGAGTCAGCAAAAATGACACAGCGCACTTGAAAGCAGGAAAGGTGGGCGAACATGCGCAAACGGTGCCCGCAAAATCCCGTCGCCTTTAGTTTGGAGTCTTGATGGGCTCGAAGTGGCTTTAACACTGCGGCTTCAACACTTGCCCGGCAAAAAAATACAAAACATTTGAGAGGGGGCAGAAGGAACCCCTGACCGTGATGAGTTTCCGATCTGCCTGTGACAGTAAATTCTCGGAGTTGAGCGGTTCCGTTATTCTCTCTCCATGAAACAAAAACACGTTGTGGCTGCAAATTCTGTTTCTCTCAAGCATACACAAAAACTCCAATCAGGATATCACGTCACTACAGTGCAGATACTTTGACTGATATGGACTACCAGGAGGTAAACATCTTTCTAACATCTGCAGAATCATTTCAACTGCGTCCCATTCGCTGTAAATCAGAACGTGACCGGGAAAGAAAAAGACGTTTCTACCCAAGTAAAGCCCGTCTCTTTTTGTAAAGTCAATGCTCATGTATTTCCTATACATACATTTTAACACGAAGCCGGGCGGCTGTGGGCTATAACGGGCGCGTACTTACAGAGCGGACAGCAGGCAGCCAGTCGAGTGGCGGAGATGCAGTTTCTGCTGTGAATGGGAGGCTCGGTGAATGGAATTCCTTATTTCGCTGAGATCTCCAATCACGGATCAGTGAGAGTGCCCAGACTCCCCATACACTCTGCAGCCTGGCCAGACAAAAACAGGAGGGAGGGAGGAGAGAGAGAGAGAGAGAGTTAGACAGGAAAAGAGGGAAGAGAGCGAGAGTGTTGGACAGGAAAACAGAAAATCGACAGGGAGAGAGAGAAAGTGTCAGACAGAGGAAGAGAGGGCAAAATCTCAAGGGCAAGGGAGTCAAAGACGGAAGCGTTTTTTTTAAAAAAAAACTGACGAGAAGTTCGGGTGAGACGAGGAGGAAAAGATTTCCGAGAGAAAAGGGAAAGATACGTTCACACAGTGACGGAAACCCAAACCCACAAATGAATGAGAGTCGGAAGTGAATTCAGAGGAAAAGAGATAAAATGGGAAGAAGAAGCGAAAAAAGAAATAAGGAAGATGGAGTAGATAAAAAGTTTCCAATTAGAAAATGGCACCATAAATCGGCAAAGGGAGGAACAAACTAGATGAGGGAACTACATTAAAAGTTGCACGTAGATGTAAACAGAGGCTTTCTGAATGAAATCTATAAAGAAATGTTGACGATATTTGTTGATGCTACAATAAGCCTATGACACTCCTGTTTCACTGGGCGCATTGGGCTCTGTTCAAACAGAAGTCTGATTGTGGTACCTGTCCTGCTCACTGCCCTTTTTTTCCTCTTTTTTTTGCAGACGTGTTTACATTTCTGCGGTTTAGTCTATAACTTTCTCCTTTTTCAGAACGCTAGACTACGCGCATGCCCCATTCCCTCAGCTCCCAGACATTCCTGAAGTCTGCCAATTTTTTTTTTGCTTTTAAAAAAATAAGTTGTTTTAAAAAAAGCTCACCGACCCCCAAGACTGGGTCAGACACAGTGCTGTGTGAAGACTGGGGTGTGCCGTTTCTTTTAGTAATGCCAATCTCCCCATCTACACACACCGCCACCCCCACCCCTTCATCCCAACACCACCACGTAAGAAGAACCTCCAAGACTCGGTTTCCTGATTTTTTTTTCAACTCAAAAGGAGCATGGGTCAACCCTTGCAGATATTAAACAAGGTAGTGCGTCTGAAAAGACCAAGAATTGCGCGCAACCCAGACTATTCCTTGCATGTTTCATTACTGGAGTTCCCTTTTCCTCGATATTTCTTGCACAATGCATGTATCTTTGCTGAAGTTATTTCCTCAATCCTCTCCCCTTTCTTCCCTCACTCAGACCTGCATCCTTTCTCCTATATTTACACAACCTTAAATGCAATCAGACTGCACTAGTGATTAGGAAGTCCATTTCTGTAACATTATTAGCTACCAGATGTGGAAAAATGATTAAGGCCTGAGAGCAAAGTTATAGCCAACTTCCCAACGAACAGGGAAACGATCGCTCTTATGCATTTAAGACGGATATGATGCTCAGAAGCGCGCTATGAAAGTACGGCTAGAGTTCAAAAGTGACCACGGGGGACAGGCTAGTTTATATGGATACAGACATGAAGAGACCTTTTGTATTCCTGTTGGTGATGGATATTACAAGGAATTACAATATTATCAGGATTTTCTTTTCGAGTCCTCCCCATGACAACACATCAACGCGATAGAACTTTCTGGTGGAAAATGAAGGGTTTTTTTAATCATGTGTTTCCAATACAACTTTCTCGACCAATGTAAATGCTCAGTCGTAACTTCACAATAGGAAACTGTATTTTAAAACGTGAAATAAACCTTGCATTTATGTAGCTTTTTTTTAAATCTAGGATCTCGGGAGGTGCTCAAACACTTTGCAATCAATGAACTTCTTTTGGGGAATCGCCACTTTTACAGTGTAGGCAAAACTGAGAACTGCAGATGCTGGAAATCAGAGTTTAGATTAGAGTGATGCAGGAAAAGCACAGCAGGTCAGGCAGCATCCGAAGAGCAGGAAAATCGACATTTCGGGCAAAAGCCCTTCATCAGGACTGAAGGCGGGGAGCCTCCAGGGTGGAGACACACTTTTAAAGTGAAGTTAATTTTCACACAGCAAGATCCCAAATTGGGTTCATGGAAAGATTACCTGTTTTAAGTCGTGATGTGAGTGTGAGAAATATTAACCGGGACTTTGGGAAAACTCTCTTGCTGTTCTTGGACTATGGACTGGGTAATCCTTTTTTGTTCAATTGAGCGGAATGATGGGGCCTGGGTTTCAGGCTTTATCCCAAAATCACCTCGGCTCTACTGCAGCAACACCCAGGTACTGCACTGAAGTGTCACCTTCGATAATGTCCTGACATTTCGGGAGTAGTCATGAACTGTTCTTATATTTAAACATCATGCACAGTAGTGTTATATGGTGTGCACATAAATGTGTGCTAGTCCAGATATTGTTTATCAACCTGTTTAAAAAAGTGAAACTTTGAAGGCAGCGACTCCAGCTCAGAGATAAGGAAACCATCACTGCACCAATGTACCTGATTATTCACCTACGCACTTCTGTGTGAATTTCTATTACTTTTTAACCCATATTGGACACAGGGAAGGCCTTTTAGGACGGAGAAAAGGAGAAACTTCTTCAGCCAGAGGGTGGTGAATCTATGCAATTCACTGCCACAGAAGGTGTGGAGGCCAGGTCATTGAGTATACAGTATTTAAGACGGAGATAGGTTTTTGATTGTCAAGGGGATCAAGGGTTACAGGAAGAAAGCGGGAGAATGGAGTTGAAAAACTTATCAGCTTTGATTGAATACTGGAGCAGATGGGCTGAGTGGCCTAATTTCTGCTCCTTTGTCATATTGTCTTATTCGGACATCTCAGGGTAAAGTACTGAACTACAACAGACCATGCTCAACACAGAATTGACTGCAATTGCACAAACAATCATCTGCCAAGGTGGATGGCTACCATGGTTACCACATACATATTTACATATTTATATCATGCCTGTAAGTTAAGGTAGTTTTCTACAAACTCGTAAGTTGTCAGTTATACATATATACACATCCGTTTGTCTGCATATTAATTTTGTGAGTTTGCAGGTACGATTACAGGGATAGGGTAGAGAGGTGGGTCTGTATGGGATGCCCTTTGGAAGGTCAGTGTGGTCTCAATGGACCGAAAGGCCTATTTCCACGCTGCAGGGATTCTGTAATAAGTAATTTAATTAGGGAACAGGTGGACTTATGTTAGGGATAATTGAGACAGTTAAAGAGACAGTGATCTAACCCATTTTAAAACATAATGAGGTCCCGGTTCTCTCCCTGTTCCTCCCTCTTGTGCTTGTGCAATTGATTTGAGTGGTGGGTAGTGCTCTGAGTCATAACGGTAGGGTTTTAAACCCCACTGCAGGCCCTCAACACAAAATGCCAGCTCAGACGTCAATGCAGCCTAAAGAGGCTGATCCCTTTCTGATGAAGCTGTCCAATAGCCCGAATTGCTATATCAGATTGACATAAAGATAGCATTGTTTTTATTCTTTTTTTTCATGAGACGTCAATGTGTTGTCTAGTCCAGAACATCCATTCCTATTTACTATTGTGAGGGTGAAATGTGTGCTATCTTTGAACTTTTGCAGTTTGTCTAGTGTGGGGGTACCCCGCAGGGCTGTTAATGCGGGAATCCCAGTATCTTGACCTGGCAACACTGAATTGCTGATAGTTCCAAGTTAGGATGGTGTGTGGCTTGGTGTGGTTTTGAAGAAGACTAGGAAAGCTCTCTAATTTCCCACCCAACGCTTGTTCCTCTAGGAACAACACTAAACATGAGTTACCCGGACATTATCTCATTTTTATTTATGGGGCCTTCTGCTCAAATTAGTTGCAGTTTATCCAGATTACAACAGTGACTAGATCTCAAAGGAGCTTCATTAGCTAGAAAGTATCGCAAGCCATCCCGAGCAGTTGGTATATAATGTTAACTCGTTCTTTTTTGATGGTATTTTGATGCATGCGGGATAGTTCTCTATGCACGTAGCTTGTTCTGTATATATGTAGTGCATATGTGTTTGTGCATGTGTTGTGTGTGTATGATGTTTTGGATGAACATAGTTGTAGCATATTTGATGTCAGCACGTATACATGTGTGCCATCCTTATGTTACGTGCTAATCTTTTTTGAATGTACACAGTAGGTTTAATCTCTGTCTAGTGTTTAGGTAATTGTGTTTGGTGCTTAGAACTGTGCTCGCATTTCTGCAACTCTCGCTATGTCATATTCAGCCTCAAAAATTGCAGAAAATCAATTATGCAGAAGTCGTAGAATAGTAAAAGCTGCCGAAAAGGTACTTCAAGACAGCACAGGGTTAATTAGGGAATAGGTAGTCTTATGTTAGGAATAATTGAGACAGTTAAAGAGAAAGTGATCTAACCCATTTTAAAACATAATGAGCGGTGGATTTTTTCTGATTATGTGAGTTAGCAAAGTAATGAGTCGAAGTTGTTAGAGTGGAGTCGTTGTTCAAATTATCTGGGATAAAATCGCTTCTCATTCACCATCAACTTCTGAGTGTGTTATTCTTAATTCAAGATTCAATCAGTTCACATCAGAACAATCTTTACTTTGGCAAAAAAGAAATTGCGAGCGATCTTTATCAAAATGCAAAATCGTTTCAACTTTCTCTAAAATTTATGGAAGATTTTTTTTAGAAAAGTTTTCTTTCAAGATATTAATTTATGTAAACAGTACTCCTCAGAGTCTGAAGCTGAATAAAATTCCGTTTGCTATTCCGCCTTGTATAAAATATTTCTTTATGTACTATCTGAAGGAACTGGATGGAAAAGCATTAACTGCCAAATGATCAGACGACACGTATTTTGCAAAGCTCTTGGGGCAGAGACGTCGCGACTGTGCGGATCTGTCGCGCATCTTTATGAGAACATTTCAGAGATAGACGATGTGCCTTTTTTTTGGCGTTTTATTTTCCAGTCTGTGCAGCTAAAAAGAGAGAGAAAATCGCGCAACGTAGAGTCTAGACAGGAGAGATTCTGTCCAAATCTGGAAGCCATTCGGCCAGACTGGGAACACTTACTGTGGAATGGAACTGATTGGAGAAATGTCGAGCTCAGATTTCACTGGAAAACTGGGCACAAACTCCTTCTCTCAATTAAGAGTGAAAAAATGGATTTTAAAAAATATATTGGAAGCGGAAGAGCTAGCCTCCTAACACCTTTTGTTCAAATATGAACTCAGTTTAACCATATCGAAATGTTCTGCCTCAGATTGTCTAATTCACTTCACCAGCAGTGATTCCCCAGAGCAACAAGGCGCTAGCAGCGCAGGGTGAGAACACAAACTCTATCCTGCTCTCCAGTAAACCACAAGAGACCTCGTCAATATTCACATACCTTGGCACGTTCACTGGGACTAAGCTTGCGATGTTAGTACGCGGAAGCATTAACGATTTTACTCACAAAGCGTTACCAGAAGCCAGCGCCCCAGTGACCTGACTGCCAACATTCAACAAGAGTTTTACGTTAAAACTTGAGAGGACCCCGGGGGCTTCAGCTTTGGACCAGTGGCAGCCTGTGTGAAGGCGGGGGCCGTGTGACAGCGCCTCCTGGGGGTGATTCCATTTGGATAATTTCACACCTTTGGCACATCGCACGGTTGCTGTGGGTAGAAAGTGGAAACCAGTTCCCAATGGAGGGAAAGACGTTTGGTGTTCCGCCTCACAGTGCTAACACACACACGCACACACTCCTACAGACCCATACACTTTTGCAGACCCTCTCTCATATACAAGCTGTCTCTCATACGCTCACACATACACCACCCCCCCCCCCCCCCCCCCCCCCCCACTCGCGCCCTCTCACAGACCTATACCCCTTTACACTCACACACATACACATACACTCTCTCTCAGCCGCCTCCAGCAACCTACACACACGCGGAGCAGGATAACCCCACAATCAGATGCACAACCGGGGAAATATGTGTCTAACTGCCGTCTAACTCCCTCCGGCTGACTGTCTGGGCTGCTGCTGTGCCAGAGGTTGGGAGTTTAGCCTCCAGTTTGCCCTGACTGAACAAAATCGATTGAATATGTCTCCAGAGATACCGGCCAGGGAGAGACGTCCGGCTCATAGCTCAAGAGTAAACGTGTGTTGTCGGGCATGGAGTCAGCTATGGGACCAGAAAGCGGCCAGTTCCCCCATTGCTGTAGCCATTGTCACTGCACTCAACATATGCGCTACTCTCAAACCTTTAGCTCACTCCACAGAATAGCCGCTATTCTCATACTGTCACTCTTTCTCTCAAATTTTGGAGGATGCGTTGGAATTTCAGGAGCCCAGCTCCTATGAGCTGCTAAAACGAATGGGAAAGGACACAGGGCGAGGAGCCCGCAGCGTTCGACAGGGCACCGTCCCAGTCAGGTGCTTTGATCGCTCAGGAGACAGCACCTTATTCCGGCGTGGTCTACTCTCACTGAAAGTCCCAGCTCCGCCGTGTAACATTTGAAACGTCGGTTTTGATCTTCCAAATATATCTGCGGAGGTAAAGGTTCCGTTCCGCTCCCAGCGGGATTCAGATGTGAACGGAACTCTACAGAGCCAACCAGGGTGTATACTGTATGTTTAGATATGAGAAGGGTTATTGAGCAAAACGCACGCTGCATGAGTTCATTGATTTGCGACTCATGAACCCCTCTTCACCCCACCCCTCCTGCTTCCGGTTTATTTTGATTAAAATCGAATTTTGGGGGATAGATGACATTGTCAAGTTTTCATGCTAATCCCTTGCCTCTGTCCAAGACACTTGCAATTTCTCTCTGCTGTTTTATCTTCATCTTTTCTAGGGAGGGGATTCCAGACCTTAGGGCATTGGCAGCACTTGGCACCCAATAGTGGAGTGACAAAAATCGGAAATAGGAAAGATGCCAGAATTACTGCAATGCAGATATCTCAACAGGCTGTCGATTGGAGGAGACCAGGGAAAGATATGAACAAAAATATGGAAATTTAGAATCGAGGAACGGCAGAACTGGGACCCAGTATAGATCAAGTCAGAAGTCACATATCGTCCAACAGGTTTATTTAAAATCACAAGTTTTAGAGCGCAGCTTCTTCGTCACGTCAAATGATTTCAAATAAACCTGCTGGACTATAACCTGGTGTCCTGTGACTTCTGACTTTGTCCACCCCAGTCCAAAACCGGCATCTCCACATCAGTGTAGATCAGTCAGTAACAGGGTGCTGGAGATACAATATGGATACAGCAGGATGAGCTGAACAGTCATGGGGTGGGGGTGGCAAGTGTATGAAAATCAGGAGGTGAGCTAGGACAACACATCAGATTAATTCAATGACATAAATGCATCTTCCAATAAGGTCTGGTTTCCATTATTTACTATTTGCTCCTTAGAGATAGATCTCAGATAAATTAGCTTGGATGGAATTATTACAGTAAATCAGTTTCCAATCATTTATAGCATTATACCATGCAATTTCAACCCCAAGTCACTTTACAATTTTTAAAGTGGGCTAAGATCAGCTAAAATTGTCCTTTTTAAAAGGATGCGTAATATTGAAAAAGGCTTTTATACAAAATGGGAATTGCCACCTATCTACCAAGGGAGGATCAAACCTGTTGGAAAGTGGCTTCGAAACTCTCACTACATCAGACACTTTCTGATACAATGTAAGTCAACCCCAATTACACAGCACTACAAAAATAACAGTTTTCTTGCTGTTAAACTTCCTGGAAATTCCCGAATCTGCAAATAAATGGCCACACAGTTATTTCCCGTGAAGAATCAGTTCACTTTCTCTGTGAAATCTTGTCCTAAATGTACAGATTTTCTGATTTTTTTTCTTTAAAGAATTTGCAATTTCATTGGAAACAATGAGCAGAGGAAACCTTCCCAAATACAGTCATAGATGCTGGAAATTTCCACGAAGTTTATCCAGTCAAAATGGGACGACTCCTAAATGGGATTTCCACCTGGCATTCCTTAGAATTACGTTAGAAAACCTGAGAAAATTCCGAGTGGGCAGCGGCCGCAGCAGTAATTCCCCTTATATTCCACACTAATTCTGATACACTGATTGGCATTGTCAATGTTTTTAATTGCACCAGGAAGAGCTGATAATAAGCATGAAAATGAAAACAAAAAGCTTGGGCATTTTTGTAGCAGTGTTCAAATCTAAGTACATCAAATCACTTTACAGCCAATGAACCATTATTTTTGGAAGTATCATCATTCTTGTAAAACAGGGAAAGTGACAGCCAATTTGTCCCATAAACAGCAGTGTAACATTTACCAGGTGATCTGTCTTAATAAAGTTATTTGAATGATAAATATTGGCTAACACACCAGCAAAATCTCTTCTTTGAAATTGAATAATTGGGTCTTTTAGTCTGAAAATGCAGTGAGGACATCAGTTTAACAAATTGTCTGCAAAACACAATTGCTGATGGTATGGTAATATATACAATCATTGTTGGATGTTTATTTGAATAAAAGAATGTGCAACAATATGGAGAAAAGGAGGAACTGATGCTCTTTTGAAGAGCCAGTACAGGTCATTGGGCTGAATGGCTTCTTTCCAATAATTGTATTGAAGTGTCTGTGTATATTTTTGTGCTCAGGTCTCTAGACTGAGTCAGTAACTCAAGACCATCTGAATCAGGTGGATTTGCTATCATTGAGGTACATTGACATAAATGATAACAGCTACAGTGATAGCTTAATGGGTAAATATATTGCATAGGAAAATACTCAGCTGCACAGACCCTTGTCTAAGTTGAGCTGAATAAATAATAGAACACTGAACTGCTTGGCTCTGGAAGGGGAAGTGATATTGAAACATTAAGATCCATTGTCAAGGACATTGTACAGTACAGTTTTGATGTATTTGAAAACAAATTCAACAGAGAAGGATCCAAAAGCCTTACCACAAGACAACCACAACTGCACACAGATCAGGACAGCTTCTGGTGGCAGCCTTCCTGAGAATCCCAGATGACTTTGAGCTTACTGCCACTCCTTTGTCACTATCTACTTTCTACACAAACAGCAGCAGAAGCAGACCAAACCAGGATACTCTTCTTTATGCACAGGAAACACAGTGAGCAACACACGAAGATTAACACACGCAAAAAAAGTTTTAACCAGGTTCTAATTGGGACCCCTCAGCAATTCTCCACATCCAATTCTCCCAACTGGTTATTACCTAAGGCTAACAAGGTGGAAAGATGCTTAATGACATCCTGGGAACTAGATAGTTGTTTACAGAGGTAAATGTGTTGCATAAATCCAGCTTTACAGCAATAATGTTCATCACTACCTAGCTATTAATAACTCTGTAAAACAAAGGCATCTTCTGTAGCATTCATAACTACAATTAGGAACCTAAAGGCTTGAGGATGGGTCTGCTCACCTGAAAGCACAGTCAAAGGCCCTAAAATGGCAAGAATATAAAGACATGAGTCAGGTAAGTGTTTGGTTTGGAAAGTGGGCTATGAGTTAATTTATGATGGGAGAGAATTCGAGTCTGCTGCACAAATAGAATAAAATGCCTTTAGAAATCAATCATAGAGACATAATAACAACATGGCTAGAATTGGTTTTAATATCATATCCACTAGTAATTGATGAATTGTACCAAATCAGAGTTGACTGAGTGATGCTCATAGGTTAGATGCTGAGGTTGGAATGGTCACCAAGTGGTTAACACTTTTGTGCAAGCTGAGGTCACAGAGGCTTGAAAATCATGTTGTGTGGAAACCTGAAAAATGTTATCAGTTGTAAAAATCAAGCGACAAAATGGATGTTAAAAAAATGACATACATATCTCTGAAAGGCCCTTTTAGTGATAAATATTCATCCCCAGGCCATGAAGAATTTTTATAAGTAAAATTGAAGATTCATTTTTGCAAATTTTTGGCAACAGAAATTTTCAGTACTATATTGTTAGGTTATTGACAGAGTGAGAGATTGGCTGAAATGATTTTCAAAGCTATTCTAAGTCATTTAAGTGGTTCTGCTCTCTTTGTTGTTTGCTGATCCTTCATTGTTAATTTTTAAACTTGGTTTCTAATCTGTCTAATAATATTTCAGCCTATAACCATTATTGATTTCCTGCACTTTATTGAGTCTTAATAGAATGGATCATATTTAAGTCAAGTAAACACATAAAGTGTTTAAAATTTTCAGTGTAGATAGAGAGAAACTATTCTGATGGGAAAGTGCAGAAAAATGTGCATAACCTTCTAAGTAGAGCTAATCTATTCAGTGATTAATTTAAGAAATTCTTTCTCACCACCAAAAATACCAATGAGGCAAGGGCATTTCAAAAATTTCAAAATGAAGATTGATAGATTTTTGTTAGCTAAAGGTATTAAGGATGACAAAATCAAGAGTAGACGGAGTTACAATAAAAATCAGCTGTGATCTAATTGAATGATAAAACAGGCTGAATTGCATTTCCCTGGTTGTATATTCCCAAGTTTTTTTTAACTTCATTCAGGGGATGTGGGCTTGGCTGGCTGGGCCAGCATTTATTACCCATTCCTAATTTCTCTGGTGAGCAGTCTCGGAGGATGAGGGAATATTATTTTCCCCTCAAAGGCTAACTGTCTCTGGAATTCCCTTCCTCAAACAGTGGTGGATGCATAATTTTTAAATATTTTTAAAGCAGAGGTTGATAGATTCTTGATTACAAAGAAGACAAAAGATTATCAGGGATATACAGGATTGTAGAGTTCAGGTTAAGATCAGATCATATTGAATGGTGGAGCAGGCTCAAAGGGCCAAATGGCCTACTCTTGCTCCTTGTTCATTTGTTTACATGCCTTTTTTAACTGCTGCAATCAATGTGGTGAAGATACATCAAAAGCGTTGTTTGGGAAGGAGTTCCAAGATTTTGAACCAATTTCAGTATAAGGACAGTAATATATTTTCAAGTCAGGATGGTGAGTGGTTTGGAGAGGAATTTGCAGATGGCGATATTCCCATTTTTGTGTTGCCCTTGTCCTTCTTGGTAATAGTAGTGTGGTTTGGAAGTTGCTGTCTAAGGACCCTTGATGAATTTCTGCAGTTCATCATGTGCGTGGTACACATTGCTACTACTGAGCACCAATGGTGGAAGGATGAAAGACTTGTGCTTGTGGTTGGTTTGACTTCTTACTCAAGACTTTCTTATACTGTGTAATGAATAAAATGATATGTATAATGCTAATGTGACACTTCATCATGAATTGAAATTGAATTACATATATTAACACAAGAGATCTAGGTTTATACATCATAATGGGATACTACACCAAATCAAGTACAAAGAAAAAGACAATGTAAGTCCAAAAATACATTGAAAACATTTTGCATTCTATCCTCCTGGTTATTGAACGATAGTTAGAGAAGTAATTTGTTTTTTATTCATTGTGGGATGTGGGCATCAACTGGCTTGGCCAGCATTTATTGCCCATTGCGTCAACCACATTGCTGTAGATCGGGAGTCACACATAGGCCTGACTGGATAAAAATTACACTTTTCTTCCAGAAAGGATATTAGTGAACCAGATTGGCTTTTCCAACTATTAAAAATGGTTTCATGGTGATCATTAGACTCTTAATTCCGGATTGTTTTGACAAGTACTAATAGTGAACTGAGAGGACATATTCCCATCTCCTTTTTTCTGCAACTATTTTGCTGCATGTTCCTTTGGTGAACACATGAACGTCCTTTTCAATGTCAACATTGATGAAATGTACACTGGGAAAGCCCCACCTGCATAGTTACTGACATTGAAACATTTCAAGAATTGGAAAGATGTGGGTTAGTTGCATGCATGCTACCACAAAACTAACATTCGCTTCATTTGCAATGTATGATCCTGGCCTTGCAGGAAAGCACAACAATTAAATCTGCATTTCCCAATCACATATATGGTATAGGTCAATGAGAGTTAGAGAGAAATGCTAACTCCATGATACAGCAGTGTACAGCACACTGCTCAATCCAATTTGTCTTTTGCGGTTGTCTGGAAGCTGCCAATGGCACTGAAGTTCAATGCATTGGTCATTTTTTAATTCCACTGAGTCAGTTGGCTGGATTTTACAACTTGGCTGTTAGTTTGGTTTCAGGAGCAAACATAGGACTGAGAGCTCTTCCTAATTGAGTGAATCACCCTTTCCCAAATCTGGGGCCCTGTGATTTTAAGATTCCTTCTAAATAAGTTAGCAACTCCTACTTTACAATAACACATAAGGGCTCCATCTGCTGTGCCTCTATCATAGAATCACAGACTCCATACAGTGTTGAAGTAGGTCATTCCGTCATTCAATTACACACTGTCCCTCATGAAAAGTATCCCACCGAGTTACCTTATCCCTGTAAATCTGCATTTCCCAAGGCTAATTCACCTAGACTGCACATCCCTGGACACTATGGGAAATTTGGTATGCCAATCCACCTAACCCACACAAGGTAGCATTGTGGTTCAGTAGTTAGCACTGCTGCCTCAGCGCCAGGGACCTGGGTTCAATCCCTGCCTCGGGTAACTGTCTGTGTGGAGTTTGCACATTCTCCCCGTGTCTGCGTGGGTTTCCTCTGGGTGCTCCGGTTTCCTCCAAAGATGTGCAGGTTAGGTGAATTGGCCATGCTATATTGCCCATAGTTTTAGGTGCATTAGTCAGGGGTAAATACAGAGTAGGGAAATGGGTCTGGGTGGGTTACTCTTCGGAGGGTCGGTGTAGACTTGTTGGGCCGAAGGGCCTGTGTCCACATTGTAGGGAATCAAATCTAATCTAATCTTTGGACTGTGGGAGGAAACCAAAGCATTCAGAGGAAAACCACACTGACATGGAGAGAACGTGCAAACTTCACACAGACAGTTGCCCGAGGGTGGAATCAAATGTGGGTCCTGGAACTGTGAGGCAAAAGTGCTAAATACTGAGCCATCATGTTGCCCATTATCACTTGCATCATTCCTACAACCTTCAGATCAGGGATTCCTAAACTATTGTATGTGTATATGGAGAAAAAAATTAATGTACTTCATTGTGGATGCTCTATCTGTTATACTTTTCTCAAATGATCTTGGATTAATCTAGGGAAGCAGGTAAATGTGCCTTGGTTGTCAGAAGCCTCTCAGCCCTTCTTCATGCAGGTTGGGAGTCTCCACAGAAAACTCGCTGTCCTCCAAAGTACTTGGAGCTTGTAGAATCACTGCCTGGGAGGAAGAGCCCATCATCAACACCAACCCAGCCTTTTGGCGAGAGAAACTACCCACTACCAGCAGCATTTGGGATCATGAGAATCCTGACTGAAGATGGATTATTAGGTCTGGAGGAATGAGGGATCAACTGCTCTACAAATCTCTCACCTCAAACACTCGAGTGGCTCCAGGATACACCCACGTCTAAGGTTAGCCAACCAAGGGAAGTGGAAGCACTTTATTCAGCCCCATGGATAGTCTCTATGCCCTGAGAGTAACTTGGTTCCATCGTGATCTTGTCTCTGATCTGTACATAGGAATGTCAGGAGGAGCAAGTGAGACAGCAGTGATCTTCTATAATACAAGTTAGTGCAGAATGGGTAGTTTCATGAAAAAAAATTCAGGTACGAAATTCAGAGTTCTCTTTCTTTTCAATGAATATCTGTCTATAAAAGAAAATCATTGCATTGTTTAACAAAATGAATTATATATACTTCAGACAAGTGTGTGCATTATGATTTAACTTTTAACAGAGTCTTGTCTAGCTGAGAAGTGTTCAATTGATTCATCTGCAGATATGATACAAAATCCATGGATAAAATTCATTCTAAAAATTCAGATTGTACATTTAAGCTTAAGAAAAATGACCAAAGGGACTTCGCAATAGAAGTCGGCAGGGAAAGGAATGAGAGTCATGGGAGAAAGAATTGCAGCAGTTCATTAAAACTGGCCAAAAAGTTGGGTCTTCAGAATTATTTTAAAGGATCAGAAACTGGAGAGATTTGGAAAAGAATGGAACCAATATGTAGGAAATAACCTTTTACTCAAGCTATCAGTAACAAAATGCACATCTACTTAAATAAACAACTTAATCAATCACATTAATTGTGAATAACACTATCAAGTGGGTGTGTATTAAAACTTTGCACATTAAATGGATATTAAAGGAATTAAAACACTAAACATGTGGGGATGTGATCAGCACATAGATCTTGGAGACGTGCAACAAATAAAGAATAGGAATCTCTGTGCTAGACCAAAATAGCCCTACCATTTGTGTTTCATACTAGGCCCTGCCGGGCATTATTCTATGTGTTAATCATCAATTCCTCTTTCACTAAATCTCACTGATAAATTTTGCCACAAACAGGATAGTTGAGTAAATCAAAAAACTGACAGAATTACACATCGTTGTAGTCTTTTCACCTGTGTAGAGTTAAATTTGGACTTCTATTTCCAAGATTAATTGTTTTTGTCAATTAAAACCAACCTTCTCAAGTAAAACAGATTGGAAAGCTGCTCTCCAAAAATTTACTGATTAGGAGAACAGCAGGTTCTTTGAGATTAGCCCTGTTTACACAAATAACTACTATCTGTTTCTCTAGCATCATGAAACAAACTGTGTATTCAACTTTTGTCACAACTGGAGCATAAAGGATCCATTCATAAAGTACAGCAGCATCGTCCACCATTATTTCTTTTGTGAGATGCATGGTGTCAATTTATTACCCGGGCAATGAGCTTATTTAGACATAGAGTCATAGAGATGTACAGCATGGAAACAGACCCTTCGGTCCAACTCGTCCATGCCGACCAGATATCCCAACCCAATCTAGTCCCACCTGCCAGCATCCGACCCATATCCCTCCAAACCCTTCCTATTCATATACCCATCCATTATTTATAATTTCCAAAAAATGGTATGTTTTTACTGGTTTTTGACAGATCACATCTCATCTAGATCAGCCATTCAAAGAAATGGTTTCTGACTCTAACAGGTATAAGGTTTTTGTCTTGAGAAGGATAAAAAACAGTCACAATGATAAAGCAGCCATAGCTCCATCCATATGCCCTGTCTAAGAAACCAGCAGCAAGAGAGTCAGAATAAGAACAAAAATGGTGGAGAAATTCAGCACATCAGGAAACATTTTGGAAATAAACTAAGCTTCAAACATCTTTGACACTTTGTTTTTGTCATGCAGGAGAATCAGAATGGTCTATGCTGTCCACAGAGAGCAGAAGTCATGAGGAAGATTAGCATTTCACACTATTAATGGCTTATCAAAGACTTCAATAAATCATACAAACCAATTACTTGGAACACTGAACAGTCTTACAAGATGGAGATCTTTAAGACAATCATTGAATCTCACATCAACAATGCCTGATTTGTGATGAGACTTGTAACTCTGGAGGAAGCTTACAAGGGACATTTTTAATGGAAAGGACAATTGGAAAGAGCCATGCTGTTATCACTTTCAGTATGGTTCACTGATTGGTCAAAAGTTCAGTCATGTTGAACATTTAAGTGGCTAATCAACAAAATGCTCTGACTGCCTGCCTGCTGTGAAAATTGAATCAACTTGAGACTCAGGTTTCAATTAAATAGACCAAACAATTTTCGATCCACTTTGGGTGGATTCAGGTTAGCACAAAAAGCAACTGACTTGGAAATTGCATGCAGGCATTGTTAATGGTGAGGGCAATGGGGTTGATAAGATTTTCAGAAGTCTTGGAAATGCAATTCTTCGCTCATAAATTGTGGGTCTGTGTCATTCACTATTAAGTTTGAAATGTCATATTGACTGAAGTGTGCCATCAGGTATTCTATATTCAGGCAGTCATTGACTTAAACTATTCCAATCCCAGTAGTCAAAATAGTAGTCAAGGTGTCAGGATAATCATTCCTGTGAGTGTGAAAAGGTCTTCTCCAGGCTTTATATCCCACCTCTCTGGGATGTCATATGTCACAAGTAGCTCTTTAGCTTTCTAGGCAATTGTTACAAGCACTGCATTGGCTGATGTGTTCATTAACCTCATTGTGTTTGGCTTGTAGAAGACTTCTCTTGCCTTTCTCAGACAAAATCAATTCCTTGATGGCTTGCAAAGATTTGCTTCAGCATTTCTTTTCTCATTTCCTCAGGAATAATGACTACATTTCCTTTGCACAGTGTTCCATTTGAATTTTCAATTTAATTCTCTCTGCTCAATACCTGTAACAATTGTGCCCTTGATGCTTTCAAACTTTTGTTTCATTACTTCTTCCTGCAAGAGTTTTTTTTAGTTTGTTATAAAGTTTGCTTGATTTAAGCAGATGTTTGTCGTTCAGATTCAATATCTCTGCTACGTTGATGTCTTCCAGAGGATACCAAGTGTCCTGTTGAACCTGCAAGATTTCACACATTATTTTAGCATCATCAGCTTTCTTCTTATACAGTGTTTCTCTCAACAGCATGTCAGCAATGTATATCTGCTTCCCTTGCTTGTGTGTAATGTCCAGATATCCCTGCAAGCAAATAAACATTCTTTAACAAGCTAATACTGTCTGCCTCAGCTAAGATAAGTGGGTTTTCCTTAATGTCTACTATCTGGAAATGCAAACCTTCATTTTGCATTGGGCTCTTAGTTTCATTTGTCCTTTGGCATGAAGATTGTTCCATTCTTTTTTTGAGGGCTTCATTTTTAAGTCAGCATCTTAAGTCAAGGTTTGCATGGTTCATAACAATGCCTGAAGTACTGATGTCTATCTGATACTTCATAGGTTAAACATGAGTGTGCAAAGTAATTTCATTTCATGCAGTGCTTTCTCCACAAGGACGTGCTAACTTCTCTTTTCTGTGAAGTTCTACATAATATTTACATTCTGTCCTCTGGCCTTGATCTTTAACCTGGCTCTTCCGCAAATACTTTCCCTTTTCTCAACAGAATCTTTCATTCAACCTGGAATGTTTCTCAGCATAATGTATAGTTTTGTATGGCCTCCTATTAGTACCCTCTAGCTGATGATTAACAATTTCAGAGCTTCTATGCTTGTCAATGGATTCCGAAGAGCAAGTTTCTCTTCTCTCAGCAGATGTACTCACAGCAGGTATTTTCATGCCTAACTCAGTCCTAAGTTAAAAATCACACAACACCAGGTTATAGTCCAACAGGTTTAATTGGAAGCACACTAGCTTTCAGAGCATCGCTCCTTCATCAGGTGATAGTGGAGGGCTCAATCCTAACACACAGAATTTATAGCAAAAATTTACAGTGTGATGTAACTGAAATTATACATTGAAAAATTGATTGTCTGTTAAGTCTTTCATCTGTTTGAATGCCATGATTGTTTCACTTCTTTCATATGTAAATCACAAAAACCTTTTTAAAAAGTTGCATTCTCAGGTTAGCTGTTAACAATGGTGATAGCTAGACAATATGTTGAAGGTGTTAGCCCCCTGTGTTCTCTGTCTATGCCATGATGTTTAGATTGATTCTAATCCAAATAAGAAGTCAGTCCTACCACGAACATCATCATGTTTTTGTTCTCCAAATGCTCAGAAGTCAGCTAGACATATTAGTGCACTGATATACTGATCACCAATCTCCCTTTCCCCTGAGCTCTGATGTTGAACACATAATATACATTTCAAGTATTAATATGTTGTTCAAAGAATATATTCATAGTGTTTGAACTCTTTCCCGTCTAACCTTTCTGCTCTTCAGTGAGCCAGGCTGGAATACAGCTTGTAACACGCTTTCTGTAACATTGATAGAATGGTTGCTCTTCTTATTTGATTGAGTGTAATTTTTATTAATTCTGCGGCTATTTCAAAGTTTTATTATGGAAAGTGGAAAAAAAATACCATTCTGTCTCATATCTCCGTTCATTTATACAGCAGTGAGAGAATAGAAAATACACAGCCATTTTAACTCACCCAACTATTCAAAGTTGAAAATGTGTTGCTGGAAAAGCGCAGCAGGTCAGGTAGCATCCAAGGAACAGGAGAATCAACGTTTCGGGCATAACCCCTTCTTCAGGAATGAGGAAAGTGTGTCCAGCAGGCTAAGATAAAAGGTAGGGAGGAGAGACTTGGGGGACGGGCGTTGGAATTGCGATTGGTGGAGGGAGGTCAAGGTGAGGGTGATAGGCC
>NC_057721.1:67347432-67392688 GCF_004010195.1 Chiloscyllium plagiosum | reverse complement strand
TGTATGTCCTTGGTGGAGTGGGAGGGGGAGTTAAAGTGTTGGGCTACGGGGTGGTTGGGTTGGTTGGTCTGGGTGTCCCAGAGGTGTTCTCTGAAACGTTCCGCAAGTAGGCGGCCTGTCTCCCCAATATAGAGGAGGCCACATCGGGTGCAGCGGATGCAATAGATGATGTGTGTGGAGGTGCAGGTGAATTTGTGGCGGATATGAAGGATCCCTTGGGGCCTTGGAGGGAAGTAAGGGGGGTTTTGCATTTCTTGCGGTTGCAGGGGAAGGTGCCGGGAGTGGAGGTTGGGTTGGTGGGGGGTGTGGACCTGACGAGGGAGACACGGAGGGAGTGGTCTTTTTGGAACGCTGATAGGGGAGGGGAGGGAAATATATCACTGGTGGTGGGGTCCGTTTGGAGGTGGCGGAAATGGCGGCGGATGATACGTTGTACATGGAGGTTGGTGGGGTGGTAGGTGAGGACCAGTGGGTCGATTCTCCTGTTCCTTGGATGCTGCCTGGCCTGCTGCGCTTTTCCAGCAACACATTTTCAGCTCTGATCTCCAGCATCTGCAGCCCTCACTTTCTCTCAATTATTCAAAGCCACAGGCTACTTTTGTTTTACTTTTTCCTTACTGTTTCTTTCAGTAGCTGTCTCTCCAACAGCTGTGAAAATCCATATATTTTCAGCTGCACCACTCTGACACCATATTTCAAATGATAGTGAAGAAGGCATTTGGTATGCTTTCCTTTATTGGTCAGAGTATTGAGTACAGGAGTTGGGAGGTCATGTTGCGGCTGTACAGGATAATGGTTAGGCCACTGTTGGAATATTGCATGCAATTCTGGTCTCCTTCCTATCGGAAAGATGTGGTGAAACTTGAAAGGGTTCAGAAAAGATTTACAAGGATATTGCCAGGGTTGGAGGATTTGAGCTATAGGGAGAGGCTGAACAAGCTGGGGCTGTTTTCTCTGGAGCGTCAGAGGTTGAGGGATGATCTTATAGAGGTTTACAAAATCATGACAGGCATGGATAGGATAAATAGACAAAGTCTTTTCCCTGGGGTAGGGCAGTCCAGAGCATAGGTTTAGGATGAGAGGGGAAAGATATAAAAAAAACCTAAGGGGCAACCTTTTCACACAAAGGGTGGTACGTGTGTGGAATGAGCTGCCAGAGGAAGTGGTGGAGGCTGGTACAAGTGCAACATTTAAAAGGCATAATATATGAATCGGAAGGGTTTGGAGGGATATGGGCAGGTTGCTGGCAGGTGGGACTAAATTGGGTTGGGATATCTGGTCGGCATGGACGGGTTGGACCGAAGGGTCTGTTTTCATGCTGTACATCTTTATGACTCTATGTTCTATGTTTAATGGCTCCTGTAGACTGATCATAAAGGGAATTACGGTGTAGATAAAAGTGACTACACCAAACCAGCCAGAACACTGAGTATCATTGCATCTCTTCATTGCAATGTCAATGTCAAAGTTTGTGTCTTCTGACTAGCTCTCCAAAAATAACTTCTCCAGTGATACACCTCCTCACAGACTATTTTGTTCAGAAATGGAAAAGAAAGCAGTCTTGAGGACTTTAATGAATTCCAGCACAAACAGTTTGATTCATAAATATTAAATTGACATGGATGCACTGATCATGTATTCAAATCATTATCTCAAAGTCTATTTCCTAACTTATCATGACAAACAGGACGGTAAAAGGTGTTCCAAGGGAAAATAAGAAATACTGTAAATGTAAACAGAAGAAAGCTTAGCTGAGCATTTTGAGTTTCCAATCACCAAGGATAGCATCCCTTTTCTTGGAAGCTCTTTAGATTGTTACAACAGCTTGCATCAGTGAAGTATTTAGAACCTTTATCAGAATTTAATGCAGATGTTGAAATTTCTTGTTTCCTCTTGTGTCAGAATCTAGAACTGGAATTATGTCCAAAAATAAGGAGCCAACCATTGAAGACAGTGGTAGGGAAAACTTATTTCTTACAGAAGGTCATGAGTTTTTGGAACCACAAAAGGTGATAGAAGCAGACTCCTTGAATATCTTTAAGGCACATGTAGATAGATTCTTGGCTAGTAAGGGGGTAAAATACTATCAGGGATAAAAAGAAATGTGAGTAATCAGATTGACCATCATCTTATTGAATGGTGAAAAATGCTTGGGGGGATAATTGGCCTAATGCTGCTCCTATTTTGTGTGTTCATAAATTTGAAAGCTAATGCGAATTACACAGTTTTGACTTCTGTAGTCAAGGTGCATAAAATAGCCACCAGACAATTGTTTGTGGGATTTCTAATCAGTACAGATATGAGAAATTTCAATCTTGAAACGTAGACATACAATTATACAATACATGCTGTAGCCACCAAAGTGCTTTACAACCAGTGAAATACTTTTAAAGTGTACTCACTGATGTAAGATAGGAAATGTGACAGCCCTTATGCCCACATCCTATTTCCCACAAATGGTAATATAGTAGTGATCACTTGATCTGTTTGTATGTTATGTATTGAGAGATAAATATTGGTCTTATTCTTCTTCAACATAGTATCAGGGGATCTATCCATCCCAGTTGGCAGGTGAAGCCTCAGTTTAGCATCTTTTCTGAAAATGGTACCTCTGACAATGAAACTTTCCATCAGGACTGTGCTGGAGTGTCATCCTTGATTTTTGCCCTGGATTTGAACCAGGACCTTGTGACTCAGAGGCTACCCCCTAACATTGCAGTTTAAAATGAATTGATATTATGTTAAGAACTTGAGTACCTAAGGGGCAATGTTTTCACACAGAGGATGGTGCATGTATGGAATGAGCTGCCAGAGGAAGTGGTGGAGGCTGATACAATTGCAACATTTAAAAAGCATCTGAATGGGTATATGAATAGGAAGGATATGGGCCAGGTGCTGGGAAGTGGGACTAGATTAGTTTGGGATATCTGGTCAGCATGGACAAGTTGGACCGAAGGTTCTGTCTCCGTGCTGTACATCTCTATGATGATGATGAAAAAGCAGTCAGTTGCAGAAATTGCAAACTGCGTGATGTCACATTTTATCATTAACACGGCTTCACTGTAGCTTTGGCCTGAATGAGAACACCAGTCAGAAGCTCCTGTGAGTAGCTAATGCTGATTCCACCATTGCTTTCTTCATGATTTTTGGATTACCTTTTGATAAATGATCTGGTAATCAGTCTCTCCTTTCTGAAACTACATTGCTTGCTATTTCATTGATTAATGTCACACAAGTTATCAATATTCCATTGCAGGCTTGGATTACCTTTTGATAAATGATCTGAGGGAGGGTAATCAGTCTCTCCTTTCTGAAACTACATTGCTTGCTATTTCATTGATTAATGTCACACAAGTTATCAATATTCCATTGCAGGCAGTCTGCCGTACATTGTATCATTTCGAATATCCCTTGAAGTCTTGGTTAGCAGGTTAAATTATTTCACACTTTTTCGAATGGAAAGACACCAGCAGCAGGACAAGACACCTTGCCACTTTGGAGTAGCTAATCTTTCATGTGAATGAACTCAACAATGGAACCCATACAGCATCCTGGAGAGCAAATGCCTCTCTCCCAGTTTGCTACAACCACTTGCTTCTCCTGATCTATACTGTCTGATTCATGCAGATCTATTTTCTTAAAATTACTACCTAAATCCTTTAAGCTGGAAGTACTCTTCATGACCTGTGTCCACTGAGATGTTTTCATGAGAATGATGTAAAATATCTCCAATGGGTCTTGTTCAGAACCATTGCCAGTGTTTACCAATTGCTCTTCCAGTTTTACAATGATAGAATTGGAATAATTATTAGAATGCTGGCTACAGGAAATAATTTCAAGCAACGACTTCAATGCAAGATACTATGAAAGTGTGAGATGTATGCAGTTATGTTTACACCTCTGTGGGAGGAACAGAGAAAGGAGACAACATAAGCATAGTGTGTGATAGTCTTTGCTGAGATCAAGAGTCAGAGTAATTAGTGACAGACAAGGATAAAGTGAATAATACCTTCCATTATGATTATGTATATAATATGCACAGATATAGCACCTTTAACATAGTAAACTATTCCAAGCAATTTCACAGAAATTATTTGACATCCACCACTTAAGGAGTTATTAGGATAGATGACAAAACAAAATAAGTTCTAAGGGGCACTCAAAGGAGGAGGAATGGTGGAGAGGTGGAGAATTGTGGAAGGGGGTTGTTGCTTGATAGGTATGGATGGGATGTGAATTCCAGAGCTGAGATTAAAGTCATCTAAAGACAACTTCTCCAATGGTGGACCAAATACAATTAAGGAAATGCAAAAGGCCAGATTTGAAAAAGGACACAATGTGGACAATTTGGAGACCAAGGGAGAAGCAGCACACAGCAGCACACAAACACTATCCAGTAGTGAATGCAGTGAACAATGTGTATGCCTTCTGCAGTTAAACCTAGGCATCTCTAAATGACCATGCAGTTAAATTCCTTACATTGATTTGGCGTGTGATGTTTTGATAAGATAAGAATATACCTCAACCTTCAATGGTAATTTGCTTTTTGTATGAAGGCTTAACTATGGTATCCATGATGTGGAAGTGTCAGTGTTGGACGAGGATTAACAAAGTTAAAAATTCTTGATAAAGGGCTTTTGCCCAAAACACCGCTTTTCCTGATCCTCAGATGCTGCCTAACCTGCTGTGCTTTTCCAGCACCACTCTGATCTTGAAAGTTAAACCTCACACAAGACCAGGTTATAGTCCAACAGGTTTTCAAATAAATGTGTTGGACTATAACCCGATGTTGTGTGATTTTTACCTATGGTATGAGTAAGAATGAAGTGCAATGATAGAAATGACTATGTGAGCTTTATGTGAGGAACCAGCTGATAAGCAACATGATATGAATTCTTGAACCACTGCCTTGTAAAGATTTTGTTCAGATAAATACACGGCACATTCTCGATTTGTATTCATTTGCAGGTCACGCAAATACTGTACAGCCTAGTGAAACCGGGCATCGCCTCAAGCCAGGTGTGATGCACTACTGCCCTCTGGGGATCGTCCTCTAGAATACCAACTGCCCTCACATTCACATCATGAAGCATAATTCTGATTACATGGACTACTGAAAAAGAATATGATGCTAACCTGACCCACACCACATAATTATACTGAACTCCACTGAGTGTGTCCCTGTTTGGATTTCCGTTTATTTCATCTTTATATGGCAGTATAGTCAGGACCAGAAAACATACCTTACTTTTCTTCTTATCTCATCAGAACTGATCCAGTAGCAAGGCAAAAACTCCCAGCAAAAACACTCAACAGCATTACGGTTCAAAACAATTATCAGCCCAGAGGGGTGAACTGTGGAGAACCAAATCCAACTTTCACCTGAACATGTAAAGCTACTTTGTCATTCCATTTACGGAAGCATTGAGTTCTGAGCCAAGTTTGTAGTTTGGACCTCAATGTCACAGTGCCCACATGCTCATGATTCAAATGACCATCCTGTTCCCATTTGCCATATTCAAGTGGCACAATATGGATAGCCAGCAGAGTGTTAGGGTGGAGATAATCAATTGAAATAACCAAGGGTAGAGAGGAGCCTGGGGTTAATCATTCAGTTTGTACAAGTTCCAGATGATCATTATCTGCCTCCTCCTGTTCCTGGATTTGTTGCTGTTCAATTTCAACATGCACCTTTTACATGCCTGTATTATGCAGTGTTTTGCATTTCATGTGAACCGTATTGTCCTGGAGCATTAAATTTCAAAACTGCGTTAAAATACAGTAATTAGCTGCTTGATTTTACTACCTTCCAAATGTGCTTCACTGTAACTTGTTGCTATGGAGCCTGTGGCAAAATAAAAGTTAGGTGTTGTCAATTTTGAAACAATAAGCCACTAATTGTCCTTAAAGAGAGCAGGGCTCAAACCTTCAGCTCAAAAGTTCTTTTTAGTTGCCTGATTTCTATTCTAACTATAGTCAGTACCATGTGGAGATGCTGGTATTGGACTGGGGTGGACAAGGTCAGAAGTCACATAACATCAGATTATAGTCTCTTCAGTATTCCACTTCAATACACTACCATGTTCCAATGCTGATATTTCTGTCTTAGACCGACTGCAATGCTTCAGCAAAGCTAGTGGAGCAACTCCTTAGTGTCTGCTTGGCAACTTACAACCATCAGGAGTCAACACTGAGTTTAACAAATTTTAGAGCATGAACATCCCCTTCCTTGTTTTTGACCCCCCTCCCCACTACCCAAGGTCCCATCATGAAATGGGTTCAAAGTTTGTGAGAAAATTTGTAGCTCGGGTGCTCGTTGTTGTGGTTCTGTTCGCCGAGCTGAGAATTTGTGTTGCAGACATTTCGTCCCCTGTCTAGGTGACATCCTCAGTGCTTGGGAGCTTCCTGTGAAGCGCTTCTGTGATCTTTCCTCTGGCATTTATAGCGGTTTGAATCTGCCGCTTCCAGTTGTCAGTTCCAGCTGTCTTGCAGTGGTCGGTATATTGGGTCAAGGTCGATGTGCTTATTGATTGAATCTGTGGATGAGTGCCATGCCTCTAGGAATTCCCTGTCTGTTCTCTGTTTGGCTTGTCCTATAATAGTAGTATTGTCCGTCTGAGAGTGGCTGTTGGTTTGTGTGCTTTTATGAGTCCTAGTGGTCACAGTAGTCTGGCTGTCAATGGGTTGCTTTCAGTGCAGCCAGTGCATTTTCAACTAATCATAGTCCCTGTATAGCTTCTCTTCTTTCCTGGCATACTATTAACAGCCCTTTGCTCTCCTTATTCTTTCATCTGTCTCTCCAAGTTCCCTCTCCACCTATCCACTCAGTTCCTTTCCCGCAGGCATCATCAACTTAAATTCTATCGTTTCCTAGCTGCTTCCACTTCACAGGTCACAGAACTCAAAAAGTTAACTCTGTTTTCTCTCCATATTTGCTGCAAGACCTGCTGAGTTTCTCCAGCAATATCTGTTTTTATTTGTTGCAGATCTCCAGTTCTTTGTTTCATACAAAAGAATTTAAGGTGCAAGACTGCTGATTTACGTTTCAAAAGATTTTTTTGAAACGTAATTTCTTATTGATTTACTAAGAAACTGAATGCTGTTCTCAATGAAACTAGAAAGGTATTCCAGACAACGCTAGACTTTTGAAGACAGTCTTCAGTCTTTTCAAATCAGATTACTCACCACTACTGAACTTGATATCCTGATTAAAAGTGCTCTTTCGCACAATAAATCAATTTGCAGTGTATTAGTTGCCAAGATATTACTCCAAAATATAAAGAACACTTTTAAGCAAATTTACATTTTTGAAAAGGTTTGCCCTTAGACCCACTTTCCTTGCTCTGCTTTCTGAGGGGCAGTGGAGGCTTAAGAAAATAAATCAGAAAAACACTTCACTTCGCAGGTGACCTTTGACCTTAATTTGTGTCCAAAACAGAAACCGTACACCAAGAATTATCCTAGCAATTTAAGTCATCGTTCATTAAGTTTTTTTGACAAAAGAGATAATTTTAAAGATGATGTTTTCCAGACTAAGAAAATTACCAAGTGGAAGCTGATATCTTGAAATTGTGGATATGTTTATTCTGATATTCTGTCATCTGATAGCACAGACAATTAGTTCATGGCCAACTGTAGCCATCACATTATAGGCAGATGGATTTACTGGGACAATACTCTGACAGCAGCTACTGAGCGTGCGCGTAAGGAACTATATGAACATATTAAATTGATGCAGAAGAGGACAACTCAGCCTAGTTTGTTATGCAAAAAAGGTAATGGCTGATCTGGTTTACTCTACATGCCTTCACACCTCTTGTAACATTTCACGCCCATGTCATAATGATGCCAGAGCACATGAAACTGAGACTGTACTGTGCCATACTTCTGTATATTGCTCAGAGGCAATAAACGAAAACACTTTGCATTCAACCCACACGTCTCCATCTCCAAGAAGCTCCTGATGATATTCTTTATGTGGTGGGAGTCAGTGACTTGTCCCAGAACAAAATGATGATCAGAGATAAAAAGAAGCCCAGCATCCCCAGAGAAAAGTGGGTGAAGGACATTGAGGCCATCAGACTTCATGGAGGAAAACTGTACACAATACCATCAAACGGAAGAAAGTTAAAAAATATCAGCTGACTGAAATAATATAAGCAACAATTTATGGAAAAACATTGCATTTACCCAAGACTTTGAACTGCTTGTAGAGCCCCAACCAAACCAGGTATAGAATCTACTGGTGGTGACAGTTATGCAAGTCCTGAACTGCAAGGAACCTTAGTCAAAAATCAGATAAGCACCAGGTTAGCATATTGCTATTGCTGTAGGCAATTGGCAGCAGTTCCAAACCATTCTCATTGTACAAGGGACAGAAGGAAAAAACAAGAAATATGATGACATAATTAAGGCCCTTGATTCTTATTTTACTTTATGGCATAACCTCATTATAGACCATGGGCCATTTAATTAGTACAACCAGGATCCAGGGGAATTTCTTTTATAAATGACATCTACCGTCTTATTGATAATTGTCAATTTGAGGAAAGGTGATGGAGAAGCAACTGCAACTTGCCATTGGCAAGCTACCCAGGGAGAATGCTTAAGTTGAGGTCCAAATTGGATCTAGCCAATCGTAAAAGTTCACAGGTAATTGATCTGTACAAATGAAAGCTAATGTCTGCAACTGAGTCTCACTAGAAAGCCATGAAGAGCTCAAGTTTTGATTGAATAAAGAAGTAGGAAACCTAACTACAGAGCTCCTAGAGTTAACTAGTACCTTAGAAAGGCTGAGAGCAAATCATCGAATGAAGCTTGAAAAATGTAAAATTCAAGCACAAATTGGAAAAGTCTAACTACCTAAAAGAAACAACTGAGTTAAAAATGGTTCTGTATTAAATCACAGAGAGGGATTCAGACATTAGAAAAAGAAAGTGAACATGCAGTAAAATCACAATAAGTTGAATTCAGGTGGCATTCTCAAATTGTGTTAAGCAGAGTTTCCAGATAGCAGAAGAGATCCTTATGTAACCAAATTTGTTTAACAATGTGCATGATGTTAATCTAAAAACAAATAAAAGCACAGTGATGTGATAAATATGTGAAAAATGTCTATTTTTCAATTCATTTGCAGTGATGAGTCTATGGCCTTAAGAGGTGTATTTTGTCTTTTTTTAATGAAAACATGTTGAGGAAGAGGTGTACAGCAATCTGCTCAAAGCCAGTAAAGTAAATAACTCATGAGGCCTTGGGTTTTTTGAAAAATTGGAACAACAGAAGCAGCCTGAATGGGTGGAGTCAAGCTCCCACAGAGCCAGGATTTTACTTAATGGCTGTTGGGGTTGTGAAAGCTGCAACATCTCCAGACCTTAAAACTTGGGTTCTCCTCCTGCTGCTAGAAATGTATGTAGACAATCTACATTACAGAATTTGTCTTTGCCAAAGGTGTGCTTCTGGGATGTTACTTTATTGAAGCAATTAATGAGTAGTTTATTATTTTGTTAAGCATTTTGATAGAGTTACAGTTAAGCCAACTCTTTTTTTGTTTTTGTCTGTATTTTAACTATAGTGTATGAATAAAATCTAATCGAATTGCAACAGGAACACAATGCCTGGCACTTGCCTTTAAGATAAGAAAAGGTTAGGGTCTCGACTATCTCCTTGACATGTTTTGAGGGGGTTTGGTCTGGTCTGTAATATTCACATCTCACAATGGCTTTATCTTTAACAGTAAAGCTCTGGAAAACCATAATGATAGATAAGACTATTTTGTAGCCAGTCATCTATCAGCACTCGCACTACTTACTGATGATGTGCTTCGTCTTCAATTGTTCCACAGCAGGTGAACTCTTTGTGGCCCATACTCTTTGCCAGGACACTTCCCTTTCCCTGTAGGATTAGAGCAGATATGGGAATTTTCTCTGTCAAGCTGGCTTGAACCACATTAGCAGACTTCGTTGATATTAGACTAAGTAGCCATTCTCATCAGCTTCCTTGCTGGCAAGAATATCTTCTCGTCAAACTGATCCAAGGCATTTGTCTTGAGCCTTTGAATGGTTGACAGGTGTGATGGTGGAATTTCTGACATTCTCGCTTCACACCATGACTTCCTATTTGCCATTGCAACGTTGTCTCCAATCAAAAGCATGTTGAACTTTCTCACATGTTTAGCTTTACTTGCGCATTTTAATGGAGAAATATTAATGTTGAAAAATGATATTACAT
The DNA here is from genome assembly GCF_004010195.1 of Chiloscyllium plagiosum. NCBI lineage: Eukaryota > Metazoa > Chordata > Chondrichthyes > Orectolobiformes > Hemiscylliidae > Chiloscyllium > Chiloscyllium plagiosum. The sequence goes on along the minus strand of NC_057721.1, from coordinate 67,382,461 downwards.
GGCAGCATGGTCTAACTTCACTCCATCTGGTTGGGGTAGTTATATAGCATGTTTGTACAAGTTTGGCTAATCTGGTGCCACCCATCCTGATTTTCCCCCACATATGGGTATCCTTCTTTTGGATTTCTCTTTCATCCAGTGAGAACGGTTGACTACTTCAACATAACCAGAGATCTCCTGTTGTTCAAACCAACACTCTTCCTTATCCAGCAACATAAAATTTAAATTATCTGTCCACTCATTCATTTTTTGCTTTGTGAGATCTTACCGTGGATTAGCAGACACATTTGCAAGTATGACAACAGCAGCTATTCCTTGTAAGGTAGTTAATTGAATATTAAATTCATTATAGGATCCACAGGATCTTCCAAAGTCCTATACAAATCCAATCCCCCCCACACCCCCATGGCATCTACCCTGCAGAAGGTGTAACAGCTGTCTGTTTACTTCCTTCTTCCTCACTTTGCAAGGCCCCAAATATACCTTCCAGGTGGAGCAGCACTTCACACAATCTAGTCCACTGCATTCACTGCTCACAGTGTTGTCTCCTCTACATCAGGGAGATGAAGTGCAGACTCGGTGACCATTTTGTAGAACACCCACATTCCATCCATAAAAATGACCCTGAGCTTCCTGTTGTCAAGCACTTCAAAACACCACTGTATTCCCTGGCTAACATCCCTGTCTTGAGTTTGCTGCAGTGCTCCAGTAAAGTTTTCCACCTGATACACTGCAGCGTTCTGTACTCAATATCGAGTTTAATAATTTTAGGGCCTGAGCACCTTCCCCCATGTCTTTACCCCAATCCCCACACACCAGGCCTTGTCATCACAGGGACTGCTATCACAAACAACCCATTGTCAGCTACAACCAGTCCCCGTTAGCAGCTGTTGACTCCCCCAGGGTTTCTTTGTGTGTCCAACTGTTGTTCTTTCTCTGGGCTTCATCTCCACCTATCGTTTACTTCTCCCCCCATCCCCACTCCATCTTCAGCATATATCCCAACCTTTTTATCACTACAATCAATTCTAAAGAAAGGTCACTGGAGCCCTGAAATATTAGCTCTGGTTTCTCTCCACAGATGCTGCCAGAAGTGGTGAGTTTTCACAGCAATTTCTGTTTTAGTTTCGGTTTTCATTTTGCAGAGGAGATGCTGAGGATTTCAGGGTTGAATCTTGATCAAGGCTAGGTGATTGCAGAGAAGTTGGACTCTGAACTACTGCAGCTAGTCATAATACCCTTCAGTTAGTGAAGGCAGATGCCAGCTAAAGTTCCCAAATCTGACTAATGTCCAGATCTTCTGCAATGCTGACATTGAGTAAGAACAGGATGATGATGATAATCTGTTCAGGAAGACTGTTGATACCCCAGGTTAGATACTCTGCCCTGTTATGATTGTGGTGCACCAGCAGTAGATTTGCTTCTGTTTGTCATTGAGGGAAGACAAGTTTGACTCCAGATAACCTTTGAAACCCAAAGCCATCAGCACTGAATGTACAGTCTCTGAGGGCAAAATTTTCCCATGCCTCACAAACAAAGAAACAGAGACAGAAAAACAAATGGAGAAAAGGATTTGATCCCAGAATTTAACACATCCAACAGGAACAGGGTGGTTATGGTCAAATCATAGGTTTCTTTATAGCCTTATTTCAAGCATCATTGAAATTATGTGTCTAATTGGGTTGAACATAAAATGAATGTTTGATGCATTTCCTCTAAGTGTGTTATGTTATAACTGGGACTCTGCTGACGGAAGCTTCTCAGTGGAAAACAAAGTCTGTTAGAAAGACAGGATAATATTATATGTGAAAAGTCATGATTACATTGAAATGAAATGTGCTGCCTACTTATTTTTTTCCCATTTTTAGCCAAATATAACACGAGGGGGTTGTTAATACAAAAACTGAATACCATAAAATAGCCCTATAGTACAATTAAATTAATGTTTAAATTCTTACACCCACCTCACGCCAAGTACTAGAACAAGTTCTCTCCAGTGCTTGTTAAAGGCTCTTTGTAGCCAAGTGTCAATCTACCGTTCACCTGCTTCTTTTGCCAAAAATAATTACAAGCGAATTGAGACCCTCGTTACACTTGGGATTTTTCAACAGTGGCCTGTTGTATATTCGGACACACAGTTCTTTGGAAAAGTCATTTTGAAGAATCAATTCTTATTTGTAATGATAAGTTCTGTGCTGATTGGAACACCCCACCCCCGTTACCTCAGGGAATAGTATTCCAGGAGCTCTTCTGTTGGTTTGATTAGAAGCTTGAGGAGGTTATACCAGTAGATGGCAGCTCTACACTTTCACACAAAGCCCCAATTTGTTTTTTCATCCTCAAAAATTACTTCCCTGAATTGGAGTTCTGAATTAAAGCAGGAGTTTTGACACTGTAGTTGGACTTAGCCACAGTTGTTGTGGCTCTCTTGATAACACTTAATACACCTGAGTCAAAAGATTGAAGGTTCCAAGATATGAACAGTAAATTGAACCTAGCATTTCAGTGCAAAATTGAGAGACTGGTGAAGATATGGTACTCTGGATAAACTAGGTCCCTGTTCTTTCATGTGGACCCACTGTCATGTTGTGTGGCATTATCAAAGTGCTAAATGGGATAGATTTTGAACAGAAAAATGAGGATCCATGAAGCATGATGTTCCAACAGCAGCAACAAAATTGTACTCCTTCACAATCTACCACCTCATGATCCTGTTTCTTGCTATAGGAAGGATGTTGTTAAACTTGGAAGGTACATAGAACATAGAACATAGAAGAATACAGCGCAGTACAGGCCCTTCGGCCCTCGATGTTGCGCCGATCCAAGCCCACCTAACCTACACTAGCCCACTATCCTCCATATTCCTATCCAATGCCCGCTTAAATGCCCATAATGAGGGAGAGTCCGCCACTGCTACTGGCAGGGCATTCCATGAATTCACGACTCGCTGAGTAAAGAACCTATCCCTAACATCTGTCCTATACCTACCCTCCCTTAATTTAAAGCTATGCCCCCTCGTAATAGCTGACTCCATATGTGGAAAAAGATTCTCACTGTCGACCTTATCTAAACCCCTAATCATCTTGTACACCTCTATCAAGTCACCCCTAAACCTTCTTTTCTCCAATGAAAACAACCACAAGTGCCTCAGCCTTTCCTCATACGATCTTTCTACCATACCAGGCAACATCCTGGTAAACCTCCTCTGCACCCGTTCCAGTGCCTCCACATCCTTCCTATAGTATGGCGACCAAAACTGATAATATTTACAAGGACATTGCCAGGAATGGAGGTTTTTGAGCTATAGGGAGAGGCTGAATAGGCTAGGGCTATTTTCCCTGGACCATTGGATGCTGAGGAGTGACCTTATAGAGATTTATAAAATCATGAGGGGCATGGATAGGGTGAATAGACAAGCTCTTTACCTCAGGGTGGGGAGTCCAAAACTGGAGGCATAGTTTAAGGTGAGTGGGGAAAGGTTTAAAGGGGACCTAAGGGGCAACTTTTTTTATGCGCAGGGCAGCATATGTATGGAATGAACTGCCAGAGGAAGAGTTGGAGTCTAATACAATTACAACATTTAAAAGGCAAATGGATGGCTATATGAATAGTAAAGATATGAAGGGATATGGGCCAAATGGTGGCAAATGGGACTAGATTAATTGAGGGTATCTGGTCAGCATGGATGAGTTGAACCAAGGGGTCTGTTTCCATGCTGTACATCTCTATGATTATAACTATATCCCCCACTCCACCATTGCCATTAAGACAGGGAGTCAATGAAGAGTCCAGGAGGACATGTCAGGAGCAGCACCAGGCATATCTAAAACTGAGGTGTCAACTGATGAAGTTACAAAACAGGACTACTTATGTGCCAAACAGCATAAGCAACAAATGATAGGCAGAGATAAATATTTCACAATCAATGGTTCAGATCTAAGCTCTGTAGTACTGCTGTATTCAGTCAGCATTATTGGCAGTCCCTTACAGATGAGGATGACTCTCTTCCACTTTCAGGGTGAGTCCGTAGGTGGCTGTTTAGACCAATGTGGTTACCACAGACTCTATTACACTTGGGACAGGTGGTCACAGAAAGGGGTGGGTGGGGCATTGAGGGTGTGGCAGCACACACCTTTCACTGTGTTCGCCTGACTTCCATTTTTCCCGACAGCAAGTCTCAAGGTGCTCAACGCCTTCCCACCTTGAACGGTCTTGGGACAGTGATTCCCAGGTGTCGATGGAAATGCTGCACTTCACCCGTGAGACCTTGAGAGTATCCCTGAAGCTCTTCCTCTGTTCACTTGGGGCTTGCCTGCCATTTTGAAGCTGGAAGTACAGCACCTGTCTGGGGAACCTTGTGTTGGTCACACAGACAACGTCTCCAGCCCATTGCAGCTGATCAATAGTCGTCAGTGCCTCAATACGGAGGATGTTGGCCTGGTTGAGGACACTGGAATTCCCAATGAATTTGTAGGATCTTGCACATGCAGGTGGTCCTGCTCCAGTGCTTTTTTTCTCAGGCAGCTGAAGGCTGAGCTAGTACACTGAAGGCAATGCTAAATCTCTTCATCAATAGCTGCTTTGGCCAACAGGACACTTCCAAGGTTTTGGAAGTGGTCAACGTTCGCTAAGGCCTCCCCATGGACCTTGATGAGTTGTGCGTTTGCTCTACAATGCCGGGCCAGGTTAATGAAGGGCCTTCATCTTACGGATGTTCAAGGTTAGACTCATACTTTCATTTTCCTCCGTAAAGACACTGACAATGGTCTGAAGTACATCCTCTGAGATTGCACGTACACAAACATAATCTGCATACTGCAACTTGATGACACTGGTTGGGTTGACTTTGGTTTTGGCTTGAAGGTGGCAGAGTTTGGATAATTTCCCTCAAGTGCTCTAAGTTAACTCCACTCAGCAGGGAGTTTGTCAGTGGTGAGATGCAACATTGCAGTGAGGTAGATCGAGGACAGTGTTAGGGGCAATGACACATCACTGCTGAACACTGGTCTGAGTGGGGAATTGGTCGGTGGTGGAGCCATTTGTCATTATCATGACTTCCATGTCATTGTGGAGGAGGCAAAGGATGGTGACAAACATCATGGAGTATATTGGTGGACAATTGAACAACTCATTAGAGAAGGAGGCTTCACAAGTATCCCAATCATCAATGATGAGGGAGCCCAGTACTTTAGTGCAACTGATAAGGCTGAAGCAATTGTAACAATCTTCAGCCAGAAGTTCAGAGTACAAGTTCATCTTAGTCTCCTCCAGGGATCCCCAACATCACAGATGCAAGTCTACAGCCAATTTAATTGACTCCATGTGATATGAAAAAAAATTGGTGGATCACTTATACTGCAAAATTCTTTGGCCCTGACACTGACAATAATAATGAACACATATGCTTTAGAACTTGCCAAATTTCTAGCCAACCTAGTCCAGTATCACCACAACACTGTCATCTACCCAACAACAATATATCCATTCCTGATGAAGGGCTTATACCCAAAATGTTGCATCCTCTGCTCCTCAGATGCTGCTTGACCTACTGTGCTTTTCCATTGCCATACTTTTCAAATATGGAACATTGCCCAGCTGTGCCCAGTACACAGAGGACAGGACAAATCAACCCCAGTTAACTTATTGCCCACTGTCTACTGTCAGCCATCAAAAAGGTGATGGAAAGTGACATCAACAGTGCTGTCACGCAGAACTGTTTACCAATAGCCTGCACACTGACACTCAGTTAAGGTCCAGTCAGGGCCATTCAGCTCCAACCTCATTACAGCCTCTGTTCAGTCATGGACAAAAGAGCTGAATCTCAGAGGGGAGGTGGGAGTGACTGCTCTTAACATCAAGGCTGTATTTGACTCAGTGTGGCATCAAGGAACCCTAGAGGAGAAAGTGAGGACTGCAGATGCTGGAGATCAGAGCTGAAAATGTGTTGCTGGAAAAGCGCAGCAGGTCAGGCAGCATTCAAGGAACAGGAGAATCGCTTATGCCCGAGACGTCGATTCTCCTGTTCCTTGGATGCTGCCTGACCTGCTGCGCTTTTCCAGCAACACATTTTCATCAAGGAACCCTAGTCAAACTGGAGTCAATGGGAAACAGGGGGAAACCTAATTGGAATCATACCTGGTACAAAGGAAGATGATGTGATTGTTGGAAGTCAATCACCTCAGCTCCAGGATATCTCTGCATGAATTCTTCAGGGTAGTGTACTCAACTCAACCATCTTCAGCTGCTTCATCAATGACCTTCCCTCCAGAAGTGGGGATGTACACTGTCAATTGCACATTGTTCAACATCATTTGTGACTTCAGATACCAGAGCAGTTCGTGCTCAAATGTAGCAAGACCTGAACAATATCCAGGTTTGGAATGACAAAGTGGCAAATAACATTTGTGCCATACAAATGCCAGGCAATGCCCATCTCCAATAAAAGAGAATCTAATCATTGTCTGTTGATATTCAATGGCATTACCACCACTAAATCCCTACTATCAATATCTTTCAGATTACTATTGACCTGAAACTAAACCGAACTAGCCAAATAACTACTGTGGCCACAAGAACTGGTCAAAGGATAGGAATCCTGTGGCAAGTGACACTTCTCCTGACTCTCAAGGCCTGTTCCCATCTACAAGTCAAATATGAGGAATGTGATGGAATACTCAAAACTTGCCTGGATGAGTGCAGCTCCAACAACAATCGGCAATTTGACACCACTCAGTGCAAAGCAGCCTGCTCAGTTGACACCACATTCCCAAACATTCAGTCCTTATACCATTGATGTTCAAGAGCAGTGGTATGTATTATCTACAAGATGTAGTGCATAAATTTTCCAAGGTTTCTTAGAATGCACCCTCCAAACCTCCAACTGCTATGCTCCAGAAGGACAAGGTACATGGGAAAACCTACCACCTGCAAGTTCCTCTCAGAGACACTCACCATCCTGACATATAGGAATGTAAGAACAGGAGTAAGCCATTCAGCCCTTCGGGCTTGTTCTGCCATTCAATGAGATCATAGCTGATCTACAGCCGAACTCCATATATTGGTCATTCATAATACAAATTCAATGTAATACAACTGATAATTTGGGGACACTGTTTCTAAAGAGGGAACATTTAAACCGTGTGTTGGCTGTAACGCAATTACGTCTGCAACATTTTATTCCCTGTTTCTAAGGCACAATTTTTCGATAGTGCAGGGTTGCACACAAATGCAACCACTGTGGTATAGGACAACTACCTGTACCTGGGTTTGGCCCATATCCCTTAATACCTTTGCTTAACAAAAATATATCTATCGCAGATGTAGCATCAATTGCCATTTGTGGAAGAGAATTCCAAACTCTTACACCTTTGTGTGTAGAAGTAATTCCTGACATTTCTCCTGAACATTGAGACTATGCACCTAGAATTTGGATATAAATCACCATTCCTTCACTGTCACAGGGTCCACATTGTGGATAAACCTACAGCATGTGGACTGCTGCGATTGAAGAAGGAATTTCACTACCACCTTCTCAAGGGCAATTAAGGATAGACAATAAACAATGGCCCTGCCAGCGGTGCCCACATCCCATGAAAAAATAAAAGTAAACATGAATGGCACCATTTTTGGGAGAGAATGCAGAAGACAGGAATGAAGGAAGGAAGAGGGATTGTGGGCCAAGATTCATCTTCCAAGTAACATACTTGAAAAAAAACATATTACGTCTTCATTCTAATTGCTGTTTGTGGAAGATTGCTCTGTGCATGTTGGTGTTCATATGTCTATTACATTACACCAGATATGATACTTCAAAAATATCTCCATTGCTGTAAAGAGAATTGGGATATTTTAACATTGTCAGAAGAAAAACAATTCAGACAGAAACATTACGCGCCTTACCTATTGGCTCCTGTTGAATAAGTACATGTATTTGGACATTGGGTGAAGATAGATTTGATTAAACAGTGGTTTCCACACACTTCAATTTGTGTGATTTCTTTATTGTTTCTTCATGAGTTTGGAACTGCCACTTGACAAAGCATCAGATTGCAGCTGGCCCTCATGGAACTATGCTAAGCAAAAGTCAGCAATGTTATGAAAGTGGAGGGAGAAGTGGAAAAATACTTTGGAGGCTTGGGCAACACAATGGTGGGCAATGAGTTAAATAAGTTAAATTAATGGCCTATTCCCAACACTTGTCCTTCTCAAGCCATTCCTCTCACTCTTTGCCTGGGTGATTCATTCCCCTCAGGAACATATTGATTTTGCCATGGTGAAAAAGGCAAATCTATCAGTGATCACTGTCACAGCTGCCACTGAAACTAACATTACCATTGGGTCATAGAGGCATAGAGATGTACAGCATGGAAACAGACCTTTCGGTCCAACTTGTCCATGCCGACCAGATATCCCAACCCAATCTAGTCCCACCTGCTAACATATCCCTCCAAACCTTTCCTATTCATATACCCAACTAAATGCCTCTTAAATGTTGCAGTTGTACCAGCCTCCACCACATCCTCTGGCAGCTCATTCCATACACGTACCATATTCCGACATGCAGAGAACGACATGAAACTCTCTCAATGAGTACATTCTTCTATGGGATCTAGAGGTTTTTGCAAAGTGTAGTCTCCATTGCAATCATGAATTGATAAGAACTATCTATTAGTCCCCTTGTAATAACCCTGCAAAAGGTTATACCTTGTTGAAGGAGGCATTACTGTTGTTTTAATAGCTTACTAACTTCATAATCACTTTCAAACTAAGAAAGGCTTATTTGATCTTAGTGGAATGTCACAAATGATAAACAATTCTCATTTTAAAAAAAACATTAGAAATAAATCTTTGTTAAACACCTGTTGTTTCTGCATCTATCTTATTATGGTCACACATTTATTTTACTGTCTGAGCATTTAAATGAAAAGTGAAAGATTTTGAATGCTGTTAGCTTCCTGGTTTGCTTTGAGGGAATACGACTTGTTGACATCACTGTTGTTGTACTTCGGGTCTTCACTTGGATTGGCCATCAAATTTAAAATGCCATCAGAAGAGGGAGAAAGCTTTGACGCAGAGATAGCTAAAACTCTGTGGGGACTTTGCTTCAAAGTTAGTAGTCAGCATCATTAGGACAGAGCCCTTCATCAGGATTTCCTAATGAAGGACTCCGGCCTGAAACGTCGATTCTCCTGCTCCTCGGATGCTGCTTGACCTGCTGTGCTTTTCCAGCAACACACTCTCGACTCTGAACTGAAACATTTGCAGTCTTCACTTTCACCAGTTAGTATCATTACACCATTCCTGGCTACTAAACCAAACCACTGATTGAAATGAGGCAGAGAAAGAAGGAGACATTCAACAGTCCATGGCAGAGACACAATCTTTTCCTTAAATGAAAGTAAGTTTTTGTTTTTTACCCATCAGCTGTACTCTTCAGGATCAATTTCTGGTGTGAGTTATCAGTAACTAGCCAGAAAGTCCTTAGTGCTTACTTCATCCCATTTCTCAGCATTGACTTGCTTTGACTCACTTTAGTCATTCTTAAGAACATTAATTCCCCAAAGGACCTTCCGAGACTGATAAGTGTAATGAATAACCCAATTCCTCAGATACTGAAAGCTATGGTCTTGAATGCACAAGCATTATGTGCTCTGTCACATGTTTGGCATCTCTATAAATGGGCAGTGAGTCACTGGTTAGTCTGGCTGCAAGGTGATATTGATGGCTAATGGTAAACAAAGTGTCAGCTAGTGTTTTTGAAGTTAGTGGAGTTTCTGGAGAATCTTTGAATGAAACCTTTGCATTAACTCTTTTAACACCTGCTCTGTAAATCACTGTCTGAACTGTTAATATCAGTCATGTCTGTATTGCAGCCATTCTGTGGAACTGACATCTACATGTCTTCTACTATCATTTCCAAACTTAGTTCATTGAGGATATTCTTTTTTCAACTTTTTTTAAATTATTAATCGCAATAGTGTGTGACCTATTTCTGAAAGTTGGCAAAAGCCCCCAAGATTAGTGAATTTGCATACTTTGTTACTGAGGTACGGACTCAACATGTACAAAGTCTGTGTGGGATTAATTGATTCCCCTGGGGCATTGATGAGTTTGCCTTCAGGAGACAAATCAGCATTGGATGAAGACAGGACTGGGAGAGATTGTAATTCCTATCATTTAATTAGGTAGCTGCCATTTTGTGTGGCACTATAACACAGGATATTCTACTGCCATCTGAAGAGATGGGGTGAATGACAATATAGGTGAAATAATATGTCTTCTACTATCATTTCCAAACTTAGTTCATTGAGGATATTCTTTTTTCAACTTTTTTTAAATTATTAATGTTGCAGTTAATGAAGATTAAATCACAAGCGGGGCTTGAACCCTGTTAATTAGCAATAGCAGCAATCTAAGTCTTCCTTCTATATTTTTAATCAATCCGGTCAGATGTGTTATGATACACCTCTGGAGCAGGTGGGATTTAATCTAGGTCCTCTAGCCCTGGAGTAGCGATACTACAATTGCACTACAAGAGCTCATCAATATCTTCCTTCCTTGCTGTAAGAGACTGGCTGGAGCGGTAGTCTAAAAGGTGTATATATTTACCCAAGATACCATGGCGTTAAAACAAACTTCCAATATTAAAATATGTTCAAAATTCGGAAACTGCTGCATGTTATTCTTCATCAGTCTGTACTGCATTGCTAAGATGCATACTGATACACAAATAATCCTTTAATACAAACCTATAGCCAATAGATTATTTTGTTTGGTGTCATTCAGTTCTCAATTTGTGCTGCTTGGGACTCTTTTAATCATGTATTTTAACTGGATAAGTTAACTGGATTGTGTTGATTGCAATTTTAGTTGAAAGAGGTGAATAGGCTTCTATTTGACTCATTAGATAGAGTTAGGTGCGAGAAGAGTGGTAATTATAGGGACTTGGTGATTATGTGGATAGACCTTTGCGGACATGACCACAAATCCAATATAATGAGTTGCATCTCTGGCGTGCAGATAAAACTTATAAAAGTGTGTGACGTAAAATAACAGCACCAAGAATAATGACTTAGGAAAGTATGATTAAATTAGATTACCTACAGTGTGGAAACAGGCCCTTCGGTCCAACAAGTCCACACCGACCCTCTGAAGAGCAACCCACCCAGACCCATTCCCCTACATTTACCCCTTCACCTAACACTACGGGCAATTTAGCATGGCCAATTCACCTAACCTGCACATCTTTAGGACTGTGGGAGGAAACCGGAGCACCCGGTTTCCCACGCAGACATGGGGAGAATGTGCAAACTCCACACAGACAGTTGCCCGAGGCAGGAATTGAACCCAGGTCTCTGGCACTATACCACCGAGCCGCCCTATGGTTTCATAGGAGGAATATGAGGGGTTAGACTGACGTGTAAGACTTCAAGGATAGTTATAAAATAATAAAAGTGAAATACTGCAGATGCTGGAAATCTAAAATAAACACAGAAAATGCTGGAGAAACTTTGCAAGGTTGGGCAGTGGAAACAGAAACAGAGTTAATGTTTGAGTCTGGTATAATTCTTCTTCAGAACTGAAAGGCGTAGGAAAATGGATAGTGATCACAGAAGTATTAACAGTAACATATGTTGAAAAATTAAATGACCGTCAGGGTAGACATGTCAATTCTTGACTAAAAAGATTTGCAGTACTGAGAATTGCTGGGATATTGTGAAATATGCAGTTCAGATGGACCCCACCTGAAAGTATCAGGTATCATGTTTACATAAGACAAAAAAAGGCAACATGGGAAGTTCTTAAACCACTAAAGCAGTGAGGAAAAAGAACAATAAACATAGAAAGAGGAGTAAGAAAGTATTATTATTATAGAAAAGACAGTGCAAGTGACAATAGGGTACAAGCAAATCAAGGTTACGTTTGAATGTATTGGCCGGTGAATAACAAATGTCATTTTGTGTGGACAGTATACCATAATGAAACTTGGAAACTAAATAAGCAGGAAACATACATAAACAGCTTTGAGCCAATTGGCTAGCTCCCCCAGACTCCATGTGATCTAACCTTGCTAACCAGTCTGCCATGTGGAACCTTGTCATACATCTTGCTGAAGTCCATAGAGACAATGTCTTACACTCTGCTTCATCAGTCTTCTTTGACACTTCTTCAAAAAACTCAATCAAGTTAGTGAGACATGATTTCCTATGCAGAAACTCATGTTGACTCTCCCTAATCAGCCTTGCCTTTCCAAATGCACGTAAGTTCTGTCCCTCAGAATCCTCTCCAACAACTTACTTATCATAAATATCAGGTTCACCAGTCTATAGTGCCCTGGCTTTTCCTTACCACCTTTCTTAAAAAATGGCAACACATTAGCCAACCTCTAGTCTTCTGGCACCTCACCCATGGCTATTGATGATACAAATATCTCAGCAAGGGGCTGACCAATCTTTTCCCTAGCTTACTATAAAGTTCTGGGAAACACCTGATCAGGTCCTGGGAATTTAGCCCCCTTACTGTGTTTTAAGATGTCCATCCCTTCTCTCCTGTAATATTACTATTCCTTCCCAGCAGAGTTGTACTGGCCTTGGAGCATGTTCAGAGGAGGTTTACAAGAATGGTCCCAGGAATGAAACATTTGAGGACTCTGGGTCTATACTCAATGGAATTTAGAAGGAATTTAATTTAATTTAAAATGACGAGGGCGGGGGGATTCTTATTGAAACATACAGAATACTGAATGGCTTGGACAGAGTAGATTTTGGGAGGATGTTTCCATTGGTAGGAGAGACTAGGACCTGAGGCATAGCTTCAGGGGTGGCACGGTGGCTCAGTGGTTAGCACTGCTGCCTCACAGTGCCAGGGACCCAAATTCAATTCCCACCTCGGGCAACTGTCTGTGTGGAGTTTGCACATTCTCCCCGTGTCTGCATGGGTTTCCTCCAGGTGCTCCAGTTTCCTCCCACAGTCTAAAAATGTGCAGGTTAGGTGAATTGGCCCTGCCAAAAATTGCCTGTAGCATTAGGGGGAATCTCTGGGTGGGTTGCTGTTTGGAGGGTCGGTGTGGACTTGTTGGGCCAAAGGGCCTGTTTCCACACTCTAGGGAATCTAATCTAAAGTAAAGAGAAGATCTTTTAGAATGGAGATAAGTGGAAACTTCTTCCACCAGAGAGTGGTGAATCTATGGGATTCATTGCCACAGAAGTCTGTGGAGGCCAGGCCGTTGAGTATATTTAAGAGTGAGATAGATAGATTCTTGAGTATCGATGGGATCAAGGGTTACAGGGAGAAAGCGGGACGATGGGCTGAATGTTCTAACTTCTGTTCCAATGTCTTATGGTCTTATTTCCCCAAGCTCTCTAGCTTCCACGTCCTTATTCACAGTAAATAGAACAAAGAGAATAAAGAAAATTTACAGCCCGGCAACAGGTCCGTCGGCCCTCCAAGCCTGAGCCGATCCAAACCTACTGTCTAAACCTGTCGCCCAATTCCTAAGCATCTGTATCTCTCTGCTCCCCCCCCCTACTCATGCATCTGTCCAGATGCATCTTAAATGAATCTACCGTGCCTGCTTCTACCATCTCTGCTGGCAACGCGTTCCAAACACCCACCACCTTCTGGGTGAACTTCTTGCCACATGTATCCCCTTTAAACTTTCCACCTCTCACCTTGAAAGTGTGACCTCTTGTTATTGAATACTTCACCCTGGGAAAAAGCTTGTCTCTATCCACCCTGTCTATACTCTTCATGATTTTGTAAACCTCAATCAGGTTCCCCCTCAATCTCTTTTTTTCTAATGAAAATAAACCTAACCTATTCAACCTCTCTTCATAGCTAGCACCTTCCATACCAGGGAACATCCTCATAAACCTTCTCTGCACCCTCTCCAAAGCGTCCACATCCTTTTGGTAATATGGTGACCAGAACTGTACACAGTGTTCTAAATGCGGCCAAACCAATGTCTTGTTCAATTTTAACATGACTTGCCAGCTCTTATACTCAATACCCCATCCAATGAAGGCAAGCATACTATATGCCTTCTTGACCACTCTATATCCACCTGTGCAGCAACCTTCAGGGTACAATGGACCTGCACTCCCAGATCTCTCTGTCCATCAACTTTTCCCAAGGCTCTTCCATTCATTGTATAATTCACTCTCGAATTAGACTTGGCCTAAATGCATTACCTCACATTTGTCTGGATTGAAAACCATCTGCCACTTTTCCGCCCAACTCTCCAGTCTATCTATATCCTCCTGTATTCTCTGACAGTCCCCTATGCTTTCTGCTACTCCATCAATCTTCGTGTCACCTGCAAACTTGCTGATCATACCAACAGAGCCCTCTTCTAGATCATTTACAAACAACAGTGGCCCCAAAACTGACCCCTGTGGAACACCACTGGTCACCTTTCTCCATTTCAAGAAACTCCCTTCAACTACTACTCTCTGTCTCCTATTGCTCAACCAGTTCTTTATCCACCTAGCTAGAACACCTTACACACCATGTGACTTCACTTTCTCCATTACCATGGGGAACCTTATCAAACGCCTTACTAAAATCCATGTACATGACATCAACAGCCCTTCCTTCATCTATCAACTTGGTCACTTCCTTGAAGAACTCTATTAAGTTGGTAAGGCATGATCTCCACTGCACAAAACCATGTTGCCTATCACTGATAAGCCCATTCTTTTCTAAATATAAATAGATCCTATCCCTCAGTACCTTCTCCAGCAACTTTCCTACCACTGACGTCAGGCTCATTGGTCTGTAGTTATCCGGAATATCCATACTACCCTTCTTGTATAAGGGGATAACATGAGCAACACTCCAGTCCTCCGGCACTTCACTTGTATTTAAGGATGCCACAAAGATATCTGTCAGGGCCCCAGCTATTTCCTCTCTTGCTTCCCTCAGCAACCTGGGATAGATCCCATCCGGTCCTGGGAATAATAACCTCTAGCCTACCCAACACATCTTCCCTATTTATGTCAATGTGATCCAGATTAATCAAACTTTTATCTCTAATTTCAACATTCATCATGTTCCTCTCCTCAGTGAACACTGATGCAAAGTAATCATTCAGAATCTCAGTTATTCGCTCAGTTCAACACACAGCCTTCCTTCATTATCCTGATGAAATACTGACACAAAATACTCAATTAGTATCTCCAGTGATTCCATCTATAAACAGCATTCTTGATCTTTAAGGGGCCCTATTATCTTCCTATTTACTCTTTTTCCCTTAATGTATTTGTAGAATCTCTTTGAATTCTCCTTAATCCTATTTGCAAAAGATATTTCATGTCTCTTTTTTACCATCTGGATTTCCCTCTTAATTATACTCCTATTACCCTTATACTCTTCTAGGGATTCCCTTGATCCAGCTGACTATACCTGACATATGTCTCTTCCTTTTTCTTTACTAGAGCCTCAATTTCTCGAGTCATTCAACATTCCCTACACCTACAAGCCTTGCCCTTCACACTAACAGGAGCTTACTGTCTCAGAACTCTCGTTATCTCATTTTAAAGGCTTCTCACTTTCCGACCATTGCTTTACCTGTGAATAAACTCCGAATCAACTTTTGAATGTTATGCCTAATACCATCAAAATTGGCCTTACCCCAGTTTAGAACTTTAATGTTTAGATTAGATCTATCCTTTTCCATAATTATATTCAAACTAAAGGAATTATGATTTCAAGCCCCACTGACAATTCAATCACTTGCCCTGCCTTATTTCCCAAGAGAAGATCAAGTTTTGCTCCTTCTCTGGTTGATATGTCCACATACTAAAGAAGAAAATTTTCTTCCATGCATTTAAGCAATTCCTTTCCATCCAAGCCTTAACACTAGAGCAGACCCAGTCTATATTTGGAAAGTTAATATCCCCTACCATTACAGCTCTAACTTTTGTACAGATACTGAGATATCCTTAGATATTTCCTCCTCAATTTCCTGCTGACTACTTGGGGGGGATGGGAGGGGGGTGCACCCACAGGACAACCGCAATAAGGTGATCATTCCTTTCCTATTGCTCAGTTTCACTGGATAATATCGAAATGTCAGTAATGCTTCACATGGTAGTAGAATTGTCTCTGAGCCACAGGATTATTGGTTTATGTTCCACTCTGTTTGAGCACTTGTGCGCAAAAAAAAAGCCTGAAACTCCATAGCTGTAGTGAGGCAATTTCTAATCTGGTTATTATAACAATGTTGTTCGTGGGAGCTTGCTTTGTACAAACTGACTGCTGACTTTCTTGCATTTCAACAGAGGACAATGGAAGGATGAGAGAAGTGAGAAGGAGCATAGGGGTTTGAAACTAATGGAGAATCTCAACAAGTCTGACTGGATCTATGGAGAGAGAAACAGAGTTAATATTTCAATTCCAATAGTACTCTTCCTCATGTTATGACCAAGCTTTGGTTAAGGCTCACTAATTTATTTCTAACAGCATAAGAACTTAAGAAATAAAGGCACCAGTAAGCAATTTAGCCCCTCAAACCTGCCCTGTTACTCTGTAAGATAAAGGATAATCCGCGTAGGTCTGAACTTCTCTTTCATGCCAGCCCCTCATACCATTAGCTCCACAATTTAGAATATGTATCTACCTTCTCTTTAAATACTTTCAGTGATCTAACATTGAGAGCTCTGTGGTGCTCACTGCCTAGTGCATTACTATGGTTCCAGATACCTCAAATTGTTAAGCCTCTGGATGAGAAATGATGAATCATTTCTTATAATTTCTTTATTCACCTGCTCCTTTGTTTTGTTGGAACAAGTTTAGTTTACAAAGCGTCCACTTCCTTATATATCTTTCTCCGAGACCAAATTAATTTATTCATTAAAAAGAGCCAAGTTAAAACAAGCTTTCTTGGGTTGACAAAGAATGAGTTTATCAGTTACTAAACACAAGAAAAAATAATAACGCAGTACACATACTCATGAATTAGGATTAAGAAGTGAGCAGAAGAAAAAAGATAAAAGTTTGAAAAATTATATGAGTTAGTCTCTGCATCATTCATGAACAGTAGATGGTAGATTTTGCAGCCTTTACAATGGGTGTAAGTGGATGTGAGCATTGATGTCCATAGTCAGTCAATTTAAAGATTCCCAGCTTTGAAGTTGATTGAAATTGCATTGTCCTGATTCCTTTCAACAGTGGCTAGCTGGAAGAACTTCACTTCTAATCCAAGTCTATTTAATGACTATTATTAAATTCATTCTTCACAGCACATAGGCCACATGCTAGGACATCAGGCCACTTACATACCGACACAACAGTGTATGTTTGCATTTAACCCCTGTCCCAATAAATTCTATGAAAGGGAAAATGTGAGTATGTGCCTTTCCTATACAGTTTTTTAAAAATAATCATGTATAGAATCTGAGATGATCTTCAGGAGATTATGATTCAGTTTGTGGCGCATTTCTCTATTTTTAAGTCAATTCCTTTAAAGCTTTCTTGACACCCCACCGGATGTCTCATTCCTGGGTTTCTCTCTCTTCAAACGGTTATTGAGCTTGCATTTGCAATCATTTTGGCTGTATCAATCCTCTTTTAAAAATACATTGTAGAATTAAAGCTTGCTAGGTCCATGAGCTGTAATCATGGAATTTGGAACTGAAAAAGTTGAGGAGGAGCAAATGAAACAGTGTGAGAAAGTTAGAGACTGACATAGGAGGTTGAAGGGGTAAATGTAGGGGTATGGGTGGGTTGCGCTTTAGCGGGTCGGTATGGACTTGTTGGGCCGAAGGGCCTGTTTCCACACTGTAAGTAATCTAATTAAAGCTTGCTAGCTCCATGAGCTGTAATCATGGAATTTGGAACTGAAAAAGTTGAGGAGGAGCAAATGAAACAGTGTGAGAAAGTTAGAGACTGACATAGGTTAGAGATCAGAGGCATTCCAGAACAAAAAACAAAGAGAGTAGTAATGCTTATTGAGAATGTGGATCATTCCTGCAGAAAGCAAATGCATGAAAACCAGACACTGGGGAGAAATGGGGGAATGGGGCAGGATGGGAAGAAAATAGAGGACAGAGTTCATTGTCTGAAGCTATTGAACTTGATGTTTTATCCAGAAGGCTGTGACATGACTAAGCAATAGATAGTGTGTTCCTTTTGAATATTGACAAGGGAAGGAAGGGAAAGATGTGAGTGTCATCATACTGAAGATCCTGGAAATGTCAATGGCTTACTGTTTGAATTTGGAGGCTTTTATGAGGATATGTGAAGCCACAGGGAGATTTACAGTGATTCTGGGGGAGTGGGGAAAGGGTGAGGGCAGAAGAACAGGAACTAGGTCAAACATAGTTGAGAGCCCTGTCCAAGACAGTGGAGGGAGTCCTTATCTGAGGAGACAAAAGACGTGTCAGAGGCAGCATCAGATGAGGTGCAATTTAAAGCAGAATCTGGGGGAATGGAATGAAGTTCTGAGAGGAAATAGACTGAGGAAGTTTAGCTGAGGTCACTATGGGATTCATTGTTCCAGTCAAGTCCAACACAGCTCCTCATTTTCTATTTATGCACTTTTTAACCTTTTGGAGTCAATGTTGAGTTATAGATTGAAGTTGTACAGCATGGAAACAGACCCTTTGGTCCAACCTGTCCATGCCGACCAGATATCCCAACCCAATCTAGTCCCACCTGCCAGCACCCGGCCCATATCCCTCCAAACCCTTCCAATTCAAATACTCATCCAAATGCCTCTTAAATGTTGCAATAAACCTCTATAAGGTCACCCCTCAGCTTCCGATGCTCCAGGGAAAACAGCCCTCGCCTGTTCAGCCTCTCCCTATAGCTCAAATCCTCCAACCCTGGCAACATCCTTGCAAATCTTTTCTGAACCCTTTCAAGTTTCACTACATCCGCTCTTTGGCAGAGCAGTTGTTGTATGAAGTTGTGATGCATTGGGATAGAATGTTTTCTATGGTGCATCTATAAAAATTGGTAAGATTCATTATGGACACATTGAATTTCCTCAGATTCTGAGGAAATAGAGGTGTTGGTGTGCTTTCCTGATAGTAGTGTCCACGTGGATGGAACAGACAGATTGTTGGTGATATTTACTCCTGGGAACCTGAAGCTCTTAACCACCTCCACCTCAGCACCATTGATACATAGATGGGCATGGCCTCCACTTCACTTCCTGAAGTCGATGACCAACTCTTCATTTTGCTGGCATTGAGCGAATGATTGTTGTCTTTACACCATGCTGGTAAGTTCTCTTTTTCCTGCAATCTGTCTCTTCATTTTTGAGATCTAACCCACTGCAGTGATGTAATCAGCAAATTTGTAAATGGAGTCACAGCTGAATTTGTCCACACAGTTGTGAGTGTATAAGTAGTTTAGTCTATCCTCACAGTGTAAAATCCATCATTTTTCCACTTCTCTTCAGTTCCAAAGAAGACTCAAACTGAACTTGAAACTTTAACCTCGACTTTTATCTCCACAAATACCCAACTTCTTCAGCTTGTTGTTTTTCTTTCAGATCTCCAGAATCCATAATATTTTGCTTTCACAAAAAATAGTGGAGGCAGTTGAATACACTTAATGGGACAGTGTTGCCAAACAAAGATAGCTAAGAGTACAGGTTCGTAGTTCCTTGAAAGTGGAGTCACAGGTAGACAGGGTAATCAAGGATGTGTTTGGTACGCTTGCCCTTATTGGTCAGTATATTGAGTATAGGATTTGGGGGTCATGTTGTGGGCTGTACAGAATGTTGGTTAGGACACCTTTGGAATACTGCATTCAATTCTGATCTTCCTGCTAAACAAAACAAATTGTGAAACTTGAAAAGGTTCATAAGAGATTAACAAGAACGCTGCCAGAACTGGAGGGTTTGAGCCATAGGGAGAGGCCGAATAGGATAGGGAGTTTGAGGCTGAGCGTTGACCTTATAGAGGTTTATAAAATCATGAGGGGCATAGATAGGGAAAACAGCTAAGGTCTTTACCCCAAGTTAGCGGAGTCCAAAACGAGAGGGTATAGGTTTAAGGTGAGAGAGGAAAGATTTACAAGGGACCTAAAGGGCAATATTTTCATGCAGACGGTGGTGTGTGTATGGAATGAACAGAGGAAGAGGTAGAGGCTGGTACAATTACATCATTTAAACGGCTCCTAGATCGGTATATGAATAGGAAAAGTTTAAAGGGATATGAGTCAAATCATGGTAAATGGGACTAGATTAATTTAGGATATCTGGTCTGCATGGACAAATTGAACTGAAGGGTCTGTTTCTGTGCTGTGACTCTAACTTTATGATTTAGCCATAATTTACTGGGCAACAAGCTAGAAAGTGATTTCTTTTGACTTCAGACATTCATGTATGTCTGTGTAACTTTCTGTGCTAATAAGTGCAGTAGTTAATTTCTCGCAGAACATCTGGCACATGTCGAACTGTGCTCACTCTCAGGATCATGATGATAAAATGTATTTTAGAATCATTCCTCTATTCTTCTGATGAAGTATAATGGAAAATATTTTTACCAGGTTTGTAAGCTGTGTCATGCACAATTAATGCTTTTTGGAATAATTTCATCACATCTGGCCTGCTCTTTGATGTAGTTTAAACTTCCAAAGAACTAACCATTTCAAAATAATGCACAGTGCTTTCGGCAGGGTGCTGTTTGTTTCAAACGTACAACAAAATGCCCCAGACCTAATTCCAGTGCAGTGGAAATCTTTCCATAATTTACTAACTAACACGAGAAATGAAATAAGGTGAGTCCTGATGGGACCTTCACTTACCTTGGGGTTAATGCTATGGCTTCCCAAACTCATAGAAGATTAGGACATCTACATCCTGAGATCACGATGTTGGTATCCACCCTTGTACTCAATAGGATTTTATAGTAATGACCCATTATTTCCTCAGGGATTTTATTTGGTCATTTAGTCAACTGTATATCTTTCACTGCTGTTCACAGGATGGTACAGCCCAGCCCCAAAATGAATCAATTGCTGTTTGACTAAGAGTCATGGAGTCATAGAGATGTTCAGCACAGAAACAGACCCTTCGGTCCAACTCATTCATGCCAACCAGTCTAGTCCCATTTGCCAGCACTTGGCCCATATCCCTCTAAACCCTTCCTATTCATATACCCATCCAGATGCCTTTTAAATGCTGCAATTGTACTAGCCTCCACCACTTCCTCTGGCAACTCATTCCATACACGCACCACCCTCTGAGTGAAAAAGTTGGTCCTTAGGTCCCTTTTATATCTTTCCCCTCTCACCCTAAACCTATGCCTCTATTTCTGAACTCCCTCATCCCAGGAAAAAGACTTTATCTATTTATCCTATCCATGCCCCTCATGATTTTATAAACCTCTATAAGATCACCCCTCAGCCTCCGACGCTCCAGGGAAAACAGCCCCAGCCTATTCAACCTCTTCCCATAGCTCAAATCCTCCAAATCTGGTAACATCCTTGTAAATCTTTTCTGAGCCCTTTCTAGTTTCACAACATCCCTCCGATAGAAAGGAGATCTGAATTGCACACAATATTCCAAAAGTGGCCTAACCAATGTCCTGTACAGCTGCAAAATGAACTCCGAACTCCTATACTCAATGCTCTGACCAATGAAGGAAAGCATACCAAATGCCTACTTCACTATCCCACCTACCTGCGACTCCACTTTCAAGGAGCTATGAACCTGCACTCCAAGGTCTCTTTGTTCAGCACCATTCCCCAGGACCTTACCATTAAGTGTATAAGCCCTACTCTTATTTGCTTTTCCAAAATGTTGCACCTCGCATTTACCTAAATTAAACTCCATCTGCCACTCCTCATTTCATTGGCCCATCTAATCAAGAGCCTGTTGTACTCTGAGGTAACAGTCTCTGCTGTCCACTACACCTCCAATTTTGGTGTCATCTGCAAACTTACTAACTATACCTCCTATGACCACATCCAAATCATTTATATAATTGACGAAAAGCTACTTGGCAAACTTCACTACATACACACTACATATGTCTGGTTCTTGCTGGTTGGGTTATGAGTGTACCTTGTGGAATTTCCAAGGGCAAAGCCTCAGAATTGCAGTGGGGGAGAGAGTGGGTCAAGACTCTTCCTCTTTGGTTCCAAGATGGCAGTGGAGTAGCAAGGCCGCATGACGGCTCTTGCTTGGGGCTCAGCTGCTCCCGTCTGCTCTTTCTTTTTTGCTCTTTCTTTTGTTTTTCTTTTCTTTGAGCCTTTTGTGGTGTGTTAGTTGGCAGCATTGACACAGCAGCAAGAGTGAGCTATGTGCAGAATGGCAGTTCCTCCGGTGATCAGAGGCGGTGACAGACTATACAACATTACCTATGCCCCTCATGATTGTATAAACCTCTGTAAGGTCACCGCTCAGCCTCGTACTCTCTGGGGAAAATAGCCCTATCCTATTCAGGCTCTCCCTATGGCTCAAACTAAGTGACTTTTTGGAGGAGGGCAGCCAAAGTGAGAATCTGGGCAAGGTGGCAGCAGCAGCCTGGCCTGGCAGGGGAGTCAGGACTCCTGGTGGGTGTAGGCCCGGGGAAGAGATTCCTGGCACTTTTGAGGCAGCAGTTACAGCGGCAGGAGTGTGGTACACCTGCAGCAGGAACTCCTGGTGTCATTGAGACAGCAGCAGAGCCTGGGAATCCAAGCTGTGGGGCAAGTGTGGGTTCAGCAAAGGATGCAGTATTAGCATTGGCATTGGCATCGGCAAGGTGGGCCTGCATACCAGATTTGCACATAAAGAGAGACCACGCCTACACTGTTAGTGCTGGCACAATCAGCAGCGAGATGGTGGAGGAGGGTGGCCAGCTCAGGACCTGTGACTCTCTTTCAGTTATATCGTATTATTCTTTTTATTCTTTAACTATTCAAAATGGCATCAGATTGTGGCAACAATTCAAGCTTTTCATTGTAATTTATTGCATTGTTCACATTAAAATGCAAGTGACAATATATCATTCAATGTCATTGCAATTTAGTATGGAAGCTACCAAGAGCTAGAAATTAGGTGGAGGCCAGTTCTGTTCAATTTTCCAGCGTATCTGTTGGCTTGATAGTCAAGTTCCACCCTATTAAAAAGCAGAACTTCTGGACAAGCAATATACCTTTTCTTCCAAAAAGCCAGTAATTTGAAACTTGACAATGAACATCAACAGACAATTCAATTGTCAGGGATCATTTCCAAGCCCAGTTTGTGATCATCTATATGCACTTTGAATAGAGGTCACGAAGTGAAAAATCCTAGCAAGGAGTTCCCTTTCTCCGCAGCAAGGGGAGTTGTACAAGTTCTGACATACTGAACTGAACTAACCAAAATGTAGGAACAGGAGTAGGCCAGTCAGTTCAAAGAAGAGAAGCTTTGAGAAAAAAAATTAAAAACAAAAAATGACAGTCTTATGGAAAAATGCAAACATATGGAAAAATGCAAGAACATTAAGGAAAGCCAGAAAGCCAGAACAGCTTTCTTAAGAAAAAAATCATCTTTAACCAGCTTGCTGGTGCTTTTCACAGAGGTAACAGAGAAAGCTGATAAGAGTTATGCTGTTGATTTGGTGCAAATGGACTTCAAAACATCACTTGATACAGTACCCACAACTGACTCATGAACAAAGGTAGAGATCATGGAATGTAAGAGATAGTAGCAACATGGATATGGAATTGACTGATAGATGGGACACAGCGAGTAGTAATTAGTGAATGTTTATTGGGTTGGAGGAATGTGTTTGTAATGGCTTCCCAGCGACCAGTTTGCCAGCATTGTTTCTCATAATATATGTTAATGACCTTGACCTTGGGGTAGAGATCACAGTTTCAAAGTTTCCACAGGGTACAAATCTTGACAGCATTGTACACTCTGAGCAGGATAATGTTGCATGTCAAAAGTACATGGGCAAATGGTGAAATGGGTAACCAAGTGGCAGGTAAAATTCGATGCAATGACAGATGAAGTGATTCATCCTGGTTGGAGGAACACTGGGAGAAAATACAAACTAAAGGATTTAATTCTAGAGGGGTGTAGTTTCAGAGGAGTCTAGATGTATGCATCCATGAATCATTGAAGATGATAGAAGTAGCTGTAGGAGCAGTTAATAAAGCATGCAGTAACCTAGGCTTTATTAATGGGACATTGAGCACAAGAGCAAGGAGCTTGTGTAGAGCACTAGTTCAGTTTCAGTCAGACATTGTGTCCATTTCCAGGAGCCATATTTCTGGATGACTGTGAAGGCATTGGAGAGTGCAGAATAATTTTCTTTATTCACTTGTGGGAAGTGGGTGTTGTTGTCTGGGCCAGCACTTATTGCCCATCCCTAGTTGCCCTTGAGTTGGTGGCTGTGAGCTGCCTTCTTGAACGTGCGCAGTCATATGAAATGTATGATAATGGTTCCAGAGCTGAGGGACTTAGCAGAAATTTGAGTCAATTTGGAGAAAGGTAGGCTGAGAGGAGATTTGATAGAAATATTCAAAATCACATGGGATCCCAACAAAATAGCTGGACAGAAAATCTCTTCTCACTTTTAAAAGGATTCAAAGTGAGAGCACATGAATTTAAAGAAATTGGCAAAGGAAACAAAGAAAAATGTTTTGACTCAGTAAGTGGTTCAGGTTTGGAATACACTGTCTGAGAATGTAGTGGATGGAGATTCAACTGAGGCATTGAAAAGGGAGTTAGACTGCTAGCTGTAATGGAAGAACATGCAGGGTTGCAGGGAGAGGCACAAAGTGAAATACTCATTTGGAGAGCCAGACACGATGGGCTGAATAACCTTTTTCTTCACTGTACTGTAATTACTCTGTGACGATTAAGCCATGCAATCCCTTAAGTTTGTTCCACTGTTGAACTCAATCATGGCTAAACTTATCTCCATTGACCCACCTTGGTTCCACTTCCTATATTACCTTTACCTAAAAAAACTACTAACCTGTTTTGAAATCAAAGGAGAAAGTGAGGACTGCAGATGATGGAGATCAGAGCTGAAAATGTGTTGCTGGAAAAGCGCAGCAGGTCAGGCAGCCCTTCCTGAAGAAGGGCTCACGTCCGAAACGTCGATTGTCCTGCTCCATGGATGCTGCCTGACCTGCTGCGCTTTTCCAGCAACACATTTTCAGCTCTGTTTTGAAACCAAATTAAGGTCAAAGTTAAAACTTTCCTTGTCTTTATAATTCATTTGCTGAAGGAGTAAATTTGTTGTGGCTGAATACCAACGGATTTTGCTAAACAATACATTAGCATTTATTTATGCAGACTCATACATTAGGTTTGTTTCTGACGGAAGAAAATAAAGACTTTTTTATACAATGCAATTTATCTTTTACGCTTTTCTGGATATTTATGCAAACAAAAGAAATGAAGGAAGTGAAACAAATATAGCTGCATTCCTGCATTGAAGGCATCTCAAGTCACTTTATATATTTTTTTACAGGGCAGCCATTTTAATATGTGGAAAGACAGCTGTCAATTTGGACACAGTAAGGTTTCATGTGATAAATTGCTAATATGTTTTCAGGATGAAGTTTCATGAACGAATGTTGACTTGGGCACTTAGATAATTCCCTGCTATTCTTCAGATAGTGCTATGACTGCTTTACATTTATAAAAACATAGAAAATTGGAACAGAAATATGGCAGCTCCAGCTTTTAATACAATTATGGCTAATCATCCAACTTATTGCTTTCTTGCTTTCACCCCCAACCCTTTGATCCATTTAGCCCAAAGAACTACATTTAATTCCTTTTTGAAGAAGTTCAATGTTTTGGTTTTGGCTACTTTCTGTGGTAGAGAATACCACAGGATTTTTAAGGCGAGAGGAGAAAGATTTTGAAAAGACATGAGAGCCAACTTTTTTACACAGAGAATGGTTCTTGTGTGGAATGCATTTCCAGAGAAAGTGGTGGAAGCAGGTACAATTACAACGTTTAAAAGATATTTAGATCAGTACATGAATAAGAAATGTTTGGAGAGATATGGGCCAAGCACAGGTAGGTGGGTCTAGTTGTAGTTTGGGATTATGTTCGGCATGGACTGGCTGAACCAAAATGTCTGTTTCCATTATGTATGACTCTATGACTCTAGTTCATTCAACATCTCATCTGAAAGGTAACATTTCCGCGAGACTCCGTTGAAGTGTTAGCTTAAATTATCTGCTCAGGAAAGGAATTGGAATGTTCATTCTTCTGACCCAAGGGTAAGATTTCTACTAGGTATGATAGCCAAAGAACTATGGACCATCTTGAACCCCTCAGTTATGTGATATTCACAAACAGCTGCAGAACAATTTCTCTAATTTATAATAATATATTAGGGGGAAGGTGAAGTGGATGAAATTAAATGTATCTGAAATCATGGGATTTAGTTAGTGTACTGAATTGAAGAAAATGCCAATTAGTTTTTGAACATTTTTCTGAAAGGGTTATAGGGAACAGCAGTAAATTTTGAACCATAGGTTATCAGAAATCTGTTACTTGACTGGAAATGCTCCAAGCTCTATGTTGAGTCATTATCTAATCCTTTTTATTTGAAATAGATGAAAGCCTACATCTGCGTGGCACTCATGAACAGGAAATTTGATGGAATGCAATGTGGATATGGTTCAAATACTGTAAATTTCCCGTGGAGCACAGGAAGGTGGTTGGGGGTCTGGCACAAATGTAGATTCGGAAAAGTCAAACTGCAAAAGTAATTCATACTTTTACCAAGGACCTGCCATCCAGATTCTTGAAACTTATGCAATGGTGCAGGCTTTTCCTCCTAAGTGAAGAATCATATCTACACCTGCAGAGTTAAAGCAAACAAAGAGGCCACACTAAAGAACTACCAGAGCAGATTCATCAGGACCTCTAGTAGTTTGACTTGAAGCTGGCTGTTTTGTTCTTTGTAGAGTAAAATTTTCCAGCAACTAATCACCTCTATTAAACAGCATATACAGCCAACTGTACTCCGCAACTTCCCAATCCCTTCAACTGTCGGTAACAGTTGTACCTTTAAACTAGTGTTTAACTTAGATTATCAAAGCTTTGCTCTATTGTTAATTATAGGGTGAAAATTGTGAGGCTCCATACCAAGGGTCGGTGTGGACTTGTTGGGCCGAAGGGCCTGTTTCCACACTGTAATCTAATCTAATCTTAGATTATCAAAGCTTTGCTCTATTGTTAATTATAGGGTGAAAATTGTGAGGCTCCATACCAAAAACTGTGTTTTGCTGTTTTTGTCCTTGTTTGGCTAAGGAAATAACAAGGTAAAAACAATGACTGCAGATGCTGGAAACCAGATTCTGGATTAGTGGTGCTGGAAGAGCACAGCAGTTCAGGCATCATCCGAGGAGCAGCAGCAAAATTGACATTTCGGGCAAGGATTTTGCCCGAAACATCGATTTTGCTGCTGCTCCTCGGATGCTGCCTGAACTGCTGTGCTCTTCCAGCACCACTAATCCAGAATAAGGAAATAACAGATTGTCTTTTTCCCTCCTTTGTCTTCCCAAAGAAATCAATGTGTCCTGGGGTAAACTCATTGGTGTTCCAGTCACTCAACCAAGTGGGTTGTAATTGCGCATGATTTAAACAATGAATGTTAATGTATAACCCTTACATGGCCTAAGGGGGGGACCCTTAGGATTAACTAATTAATCTCCTCATAGAGCTCGTTAAGTATGAGTTCCTTTGGTAACAGGCAATGGCCTGCCCAGCTTGGATTCAGTACCTGAGCCCCTTATCTTTTTCCTCTTTTTTTACCTCCTGTTTATATTTTTTCTTTTTTATTTATTCCCTGCACTACCACCTAACAGCAGTAATACCTGAGGCCTTTATAAAGCTGACCCAATTTCCTTTAACAGGCTTTGTATATGAATATTTAATTGGCTACATGGGTGTTTTACTGGTGGTAGTTATAGTTTAAACTGGGAAAGAGAAAAACAAAACAAAAGTCACAGTGATTTGGTAATTCATCCAGTCGTGTGTGACAGCACTACTGGGTATTAAAAAAATGAAGTGATAAAGCAGACCCAGTGGACTTTGCTTGTAAACTTCAAATTGGTTGCATGTGTGATTCCTGATGGTGGATAATAGTTAAAAACAAAAAAAGGCATGGTGATTTGGTGATGGGAAAGTCATTCAGTCATGTATGATTAGACTTCTGATATATAAACAAAGGCAGTCCTCATTTTTTTAAGAAAGTGGATACAATGAGGGCTCTTGTGGTCCATTGGTCAGGTCAACAATCTCTGAGCCAAAGGTCTGGGTTCAAGGTCCAGATGTGCGTAATAAAATCCCTGAACTGCTGGATTTGAAAAATCAGTTAAATTAAAAATAAACAAAGCAGTCCTCTGTTAGAGGACTTATGTGGCATGAGGAGCTCCAGGTTCAAGTCCCATCTGTTCCAGGGTATGTAATAACATCTCCAAACAGATTACAAACATTGGTTAACTTGAAAAGAACAGGTCCCTGGGGGGGGGGGGGGTCTCCTATAGTGCAGTGGTAGTGTCCCTACTTCAGACCAAAAAGCCCAGGTACATGCTCCAGAAGTGTGTCATAACATCTCTGAACAGGCTGATTTTAAAAAAAGAAAGTAGATCCTGGTCCAAGAAAAAACAAAGCAGGCCAAGGGAGTCAGTTGTCTTTCAGTAATATTACTGAACTGGTAATCCAAAACCCTAAGCACATGTTCTGGGGACATAGGTTCAGATTTCCACTAAGGCAGATGTGGAAATCTGAATTCAATAAAAAGTAAGGCAAACCCGGGAGGCTCTCATGGCGCAATGGTAGTGTCACTGCTTCTGAACCAGGAGATTTTGTTTCAGGTCCCACTTGCACTAGGGGTGTGTAAAAAAAAATCTATGAGCAGGTTAATTAAAGAAATATGTCAGGCAGACCCAGTGATTTGATGGTGGGAAAAGAAAACTTCAGTTGTTTGTAAGAGCAATTCTGGATATAAAAATAGAAAAGCAGACTCAGAGATGGTTCTACAGAACTGTCTGTCCTGGGCGAAGAATAGTTTATGTAAATCATGCGTAATGGGTCTATTTTGGTGTTCAACAGTAAATTATTTTCCTTTCTGGTCAGGTTTCCTGAGTGATTACAGTTAACATGCTACTTGACCATGCAACATCACAGAAGAGAACAGTGTTGTCCTCTGCTAATCTCCATAAATATCAGTTCCATCAGGTGTCATCTGACAGACATCAGTAATCAGAGTAAAAATCAGAGATACTAATAGGGAATTTCTGTAGTAGTACTGGGCGCAGTTCAGCTAATCCATCACAGAGCAGGGCTTTGAGTCCTTTTCCAGATCCAAATATCACAGTGTGTCGTGAATGGGCCTTCAGTGCAGAGGTAGTTAAATGTATGTGACATAAAGGTATATTTTGGAGCCTTAGTCTCAGCAAATGCTGGTCAGTCAGTGTGGCCAATTCACAGTCTTCCTGACTTCACCATCATTTAAATTAATCAGCAGAAAATAAGGAGCAATGTGCTCTCCACACCTAATGCTCCAAGCTGCACTATCACCACGCAAAGCTCCAGGTCAGCAGCATAAATTTTCCAAAGCTCACAATCATCAGCTTGTACTGTGGGCAAACTTCTGTATTCAATGTTTTGCTATTAAAATCATGTAATTTATTACCACCTCCAATACACCAGGGGTGTTTTCACATTCAGCTTGGCCTCGTGCAGGAGAAGCAAATCTTCACAGATAATAAAACATTCCTGCGATAAAAAGAAACATTTTTACTTTTTCAAAAAGTGAATATATTACAGTAACAGTCATTACCCTGTCTACATATATTAAACAATTCCAAACGCTGATACATAACTGTAGAATAGTGCCAGTTATAAAGAACTCTATCAGTTTGTCATAGGTGTACCACTATTGGCTTCAACACAGCAGGGCTAGGGAGAAGCAATTAGCCCATACCTAATTGCTATTCCATGATCCCTGCTGAGAAACATGGCTACAATCCAGCAAGACTCAGTGCCTTCTTGGAATGGCAGAGAGAAATCTGAAAAGGGAAGGGACAAAATTCTTCAAAGTCTAAATGCACATCTTTCTGGATTCTGTACACATCTGATTCTCAAGACATTCTCAAAGATCCATCCCACCCTGGCAATGTTTTTCTACAACCTCTACCACCAGGGAGAAGATACAGAAGCCTGATCACACGCACCAGCTGATTTCAAAACAGTTTCTACCCATGATTGAGGGGGTTGGGTAGTCTATTCAATTGGATGCTTCATCACAGAGGTGGAGATAAAATCAGAGAATGCATTATTCCAGGAACCATCACAATTAAGATATTTGCACTTAAAATAAATGTAAGATGCAGGATGTTGATGTGCATTTTGGGAATCCACAAGAGGAAAGTTTCAACTCATGATCCAATAGTTAAGACAATAAGATGTAGGAGCAGAAGTAGCATTCAACTCATAAAGTCTTTTCTGAAATTCAGTGAGAACATGACTCCTTGAAAGTGGAGTCGCAGATAGATAGGATAGTGAAGAAGGTGTTTGGCATGCTTTCTTTTATTGGTCAGAGTATTGAGTACAGGAATCGGGAGGTCATGTTGCGGCTGTACAGAACATTGGTTAAGCCACTGTTGGAAAATTGCATACAATTCTGGTCTCCTTCCTAATGGAAAGATGTTGTGAAACTTGAAAGGGTTCAGAAAAGATTTGCAAGGATGTTGCCAGGGTTGGAGGATTTGAGCTATAGGGAGAGGCTGGGGCTGTTTTCCCTGGAGCGTCGGAGGCTGAGGGATGACCTTATAGAGGTTTACAAAATTACGAAGGGCATGGATAGGGTAAATAGGCAAAGTCTTTTCCCTGGTGTTGGGGAGTCCAGAACTAGAGGGCATAGTTTTAGGGTGAGAGGGATAAGATATAAAAGAGACCTACGAGGCAACCTTTTCACACAGAGGGTGGTATGGGTATGGAATGAGCTACCAGAGGAAGTTGTGGAGGCTGGTGCAATTGCAACATTTAAGAAGCATTTGGATGGGTATATGAATAGGAAGGATTTGGAGGGATATGCGCCGGGTGCTGACATGTGGGACTAGATTGGGTTGGGATATCTGGTCGGCATGGACAGGTTGGAACGAAGGGTCTGTTTCCATGCTGTACATCTCTATGATTCTATGAATATACTTTTCTGACACCTGATACCTCTGGTCCTAGACTCTCCCACAAGGCAAAACAATATTTTTGTATCTACATTGTCAACTAAGAATTTTGTATGTTTCAGGGTACATCTCACTCTTCTAAATTTGAGTGAGTACAGGCCCAACTTACTCAACCTCCCTTCATAAGACAGACCCTCCATACCTCATCCTAGGTCAATGTTCCCAATATCAACATATCTTTCCTTAGATCAGGGGCCCAAAACTGTTCACAGCATTCCAGTTAGGGTTTGACTCGTGCCTTGTATAGTTTAGCAAGGCCTTGCCAAAGTCCAGTCTCTTTGAAAAAAAGGCCAGCATTCTATTTGCCTTGCCAATTACCCACTGGACCTGGATGCTAGTTTTTTTTGTGTGATTTATGCATGGAGATTCCCAAATCCCTCTGTTCTGTAGCTTTCTGCAGTCTTTCTCCATTTCTATAATATTCAGCTGCTCTATTCTTCCGGGCCAGCCAAGGTGGATGTTGTATGCTTGGGAGTCGTCTGAAATAGGTTAAAAATTCAGATAAAATGGAACAAAAATATAAAGTTAAATGTTCCAATTTCTATTTAATCTGATAGTACCCAACTTGAGGGGACAAAAAGCAGGGTGCACATTTATCAGTCAGAGAACGGTGAAAGATGGTACAAGGCTTTACATACCACATACTGCTTCAAAAGCAAAGGAAAAGCACACAGACAGTCACTTTCAGAGGTGACACTGATGGTAGCCAGAATTTGCTGTAAGTAAATGCAGAGCAAATAATACCAGAATTCAAGTATTTCCTTGTGTTGCTACTGGGAATATTACAAATGTTTAGGTTTCTGCCAAGTTTGGTACCCCCAAGTGAGCGTCTGCTCACTTTTGGCTCCCAAGGAACATAATGCCACTCAAAGTATGCAGCACTAAAAAGAATAAGTCAGCTTATTATGAAATTATGAGGTTGCCACCCTTTTTTTTGGCAACACAATTTGTTTTTTTTATTGAACTGCTTGTTTCTTTCTTGGCAGTAAAAGCACATGCTACTTAAAGAAAAAAAGGCTTGGTTTACAAATGATTTTCAGCCATCTGCACCCTACAGTGATGCTGAACTTTCTCAGAGCTTGCAAATGAAATCCAGTGAAACATTGCCACTCAAATCTACAAATCAAGGAGACAGACGCTACAGTATTAGATGCTTTTAATGTATAAGCCAGTGCTGTGTCCACTGGAAACAAACAATAGACCACAAAGATATGGCAGTGGAACTGAAGGAATATGCCTGTCAGAATGCCAGCACAGCATAATGGGCTGAATTACCTCTTTCTGTCTTGTATCATTTTAGTTTATTTTATTGTTCTGAATTGGTAAACCAAGATGGATGATTTTGCCACCTTTCTGAACTCAGTATAAACAAAAAAAAAATCAATGCAAAAGGAAAAGATTGTAAGAAACTTTCCTGATCTCTATTGCCATTTTGGTAGTAAAGGTGATTTCAACAGTTGACAGTAGTTTGATAGAGTCTGCGTATCAGTAATGTGAATAGCTTTTGGAAATAGTTGACCTCCAGCTTTGATTATGCCACTCTAAAGATGGGATTCACCTTCAGGAAACTAGCCCATTTTGATGAGTGCCAAGAAAGCTGCTGCAATAAAACTGGAGCAGGGAAATCACCTGTCACATTGCTAGCTTTAATATAAATGAACAATGGTGGCTCAGTGGTTAGCACTGCTGCCTCACAACACCAGGGACCCCAGGTTCAATTCCTGCCTTGGGCCAACTGTCTGTGTGGGTTTCCTCTCACAGGTTAGGTGAATTGGCCATGCTAAATTGCCAATAGTGTTGGGTGCATTTGTCAGAGGGAGTGGGTTACTCTTCAGAGGGTCAGTGTGGACTTGTTGGGCTGAAAGCCCTGTTTCTATACTGTAACCTAATCTAAAGATTTTTTTCACTTCGTCCTAAGCCCACTGGTACCAATATCAGTTGGTGCCCCGTCTTTTGTCTGCCCTTGTTAATGATGTCAATGGCTTCAAGTTCCAGGCAACTTTTCTTCTTTCCCTCATCTATCCCACCAGGACAAAATGCAAGAAAGAAGAAGACTTATAAGAAAGAGTTGTTGGTAAGGAGCCATTGGAGCAGTTGAAGACCTACACATCCCGGTAGTTCAGTTGAGGAAGGTATCATTAATAGCACTATCACACAGTACTGTCCAATGTACACAAGAAGCTTCTGGCCCCTGTAAACCTGGCTGAACTTGTTGTATAGTTGCTTTAAAAGTTCTGTAGCTTTAAAGACCTAGATATGCTAATGGTCCCAGGATCAGAACAGAAATTACCTGAGCAACAGCCAGGCACACCCAGCAGAAAAATGCAAGAAGGGGATGCATAATTATCTGTAACTGCAAGTACAGTCTAAACTATTAATTAAACTTGCATGAGATTTTCAAGTAAACTGTTTCCACTCTACTTAATCTGTGTTATTTACCAATAACACAAACATTTTAATATGGTGATCAATAGTGATGCAAGATTAGAAACAGAATAAAACTTCAGGAAAGTCTTGAAACAGTCACAGTATACACTAAGACCCAGGAAAATAATCAGTACTGAAACATTGAGTACTTGATTTGAGATTTGTTCAAGACATTTGGTTTTAATTTAGGCTGTAAGAGCAGCAGGGCCATTGAGACAACATTAGGTGTAATTCCCGTGAAACAAAGGGTAGAAGACCAAAATAGGTTTGGGCTTCAACTAAAATCAGCTTAGGGCAGCATTTAAAAAAAAACACAACAAATGCACAAAAGGTGGATTTTTTTTTACAAGATGGCAAAGTGGCTTTCCATATTGTCAATGGGATAATTAATGTGTACAAAGTCAAACAATTAGAAACTTTCGCCACTATGCCCAAAGAAAATCGAAAACATACAAGACAAAAGTCAACAGAGGAGCTAGCATGAAATACTAACAATCAGAACCCTGAAGGTACCTGGTTTGTTGGAAGTCAATGACACAACCTACAATAGGAAAATGAAAGCAAATGACGAGACGCCCAACCTTTGTATTGATGTACTAATGGTGATAAACAGCTATGACAATTCTGCATTGATTTTACCTGGTGGACATAAGTGGACCAGCAAAAGCAGGATTACCATTGGCATAGAACTCAACATTTTGACAACTTAAGAGCTCACCAACATAGCAATACAGGCGAAGAGATCAAGATTACTTGCAACAACCCAGGGGCCGAAGGGCCTGTTTCCACACTGTAAGTAATCTAATCTAAAAAAAAACATTTTGACAACTTAAGAGCTCACCAACATAGCAATACAGGCGAAGAGATCAAGATTACTTGCAACAACCCAGTCCAGGCCTTTCAACAATTACACTCAGAAAGATCTGGCACCATACTGTTGCTTGTACTTCACCTCAGAGAAGGTGCAATTCTGTTAATTGACACTCCTACAAAGAGCAATGTTCACATAAGAGGGAAGCAATAGACAATAGACAATAGGTGCAGGAGTAGGCCATTCTGCCCATCGAGCCTGAACCACCATTCATTATGATCATGGCTGATAATCCTCAATCAATATCCTGTTCCTGCCTTATCTCTATAACCCTTGATTCCACTATCCTTGAGAGCTCTATCCAACTCTTTCTTAAAAGAACCCAGAGACTGGTCCTCCACTGTCTTCTGGGACAGAGCATTCCACACACCCACCACTCTCTGGGTGAAGAAGTTTTTCCTCATCTCTGTCCTAAATGGCCTACCCATTATTTTTAAGCTGTGTCCTCTGGTTCGGCACACACCCATCAGCGGAAACATGTTTCCTGCCTCCAGAGTGTCCAATCCTTTAATAATCTTATACATCTCAATCAGATCCCCTCTCAGTCTTCTAAACTCAAGGTTATACAAGCCCAGTCGC
>NC_057721.1:67327044-67347101 GCF_004010195.1 Chiloscyllium plagiosum | reverse complement strand
GTCCAGGTCACCCTGTAATCTCCTAACATCCTCCTCACATTTCACCCTGCCACCCAGCTTTGTATCATCAGCAAATTTGCTAATGTTACTATTAATACCATCTTCTATATCATTAATATATATTGTAAAAAGCTACGGTCCCAGTACTGAGGGTGAGCTGGATGTTGTGGTACATGATGGCACAATCTGTTATGTATATCAACACATAAACTTATCCAATTCTATTATGTATGACCTGAAGAAAGGTGGCACAATCAGGGTAAGTTTGGATTTAAGATGTCTAAATCTTTCTCTAAAGAGATGCACACAAGCTAAATTCCAATATGTGAGGAATTGAATCCCACATTCACTGCTGCTAAATTCTTTTTCAAGCTTAATGTGAAACACAGGTGTTGATTAGTTCATTTTGCAAAGTAGTCTCAAGAAACTACCAGACAGCATATATGATAATTCTTCCAGACACTATGTTTCAGCCCATTGGTCAATCAAGATGTATCCAGCAGCATATGGACAGAGCTTCAGAAAGAATTCCTGGATTTATGTGTATTGCTGATGATACTGCATGATGGGCAAAACCAAAGGGGGACATGACCCAAAATCTACCAATGATGGCAGCTCGATATGATGGGCTTGTTTTCAACAGCAAAACATACTAAGTGAATCCAGGCTCAGATCAATCTTTTCACCTTTATCTTTTCAGGTTAAAGACTTCATCTCAATGCAGACAAAGTCAAAGATGCACAACTCATGCCTACTTCACGGGACAACAAATTTCTTCAGAATTGTTGTGAATTATTTAGCTTCTTAGCATCATACAGACCAAACTTCACTGTGATAGCAGAAGTTTTAAGAGAGATCTTAAGGACAGAAATCCCCTAAGTATGGCATTGATGACCATCCAAATACTCAAATAACTGTTGCCCTTGGAAACATAAACACTACAGTTCTACAACCCAAAGAAGAAGACAATCGTAGGAGTTGATGCAACATATAAAGGTCTAAAGTGTGCACCTTGCAGAATGATGAACTGGCTGCATTTGAATGCAAAACGTTTTGGCAAGCACAATCCAGCCATTTTTAACATAGAGTGTGAAGCACTTGTTCTAATATTTGGTATCTCAAGTTCTCATAGGTCTATGTTTGGTAAGCAATTCATCATGAAAACCAATCACAAACCACTGACAATTGAATATACAAGCTCTACGGCTCTTTAACTCCTAAATTTGTCAATTTTTCTTTCTGTAAACATTTTTGCATTATTCTTATATATGTATGTTATTACATTACATTGTATGTAATTTTATCTTGGGAAAAAGAGACACTTCTTCTAAATTTTTGAAGAGTTGCCCATTCCTAGTGCCCTGGAGAAAATAGTGGTGAGCTGCCTTCTTGAAACACTGCACTGAAGGGTGGGTTAGTAAATTTGTGGATGGCACTAAGGTCGATTGAATCGTGGATACTGCTAAAGGTTGTTGTAGGTTACAGAGGGACATAGATAAGCTGCAGAGCTGGGCTGAGAGGTGGAAAATGGAGTGTAATTCGGGAAAGTGTGAGGTGATTCACTTTAGAAGGGACAACAGGAATAAAGAGTACTGGGCTGATGATAAGCCATAAGACCATAAGACCATAAGACATAGGAGCGGAAGTAAGGCCATTCGGCCCATCGAGTCCACTTCGCCATTCAATCATGACTGATGAGCATTTCAACTCTACTTGCCTGCATTCTCCCCGTAGCCCTTAATTCCTTGTGACATCAAGAATTTATCAATTTCTGCCTTGAAGACATTTAGCGTCCCAGCCTCCACTGCACTCTGTGGCAATGAATTCCACAGGCCCACCACTCTCTGGCTGAAGAAATGTCTCCGCATAAAATTCTTGCCAGCGTAGATGAGCAGAGAGATCTCGGGGTCCAGGTACATAGATCCCTGAAAGTTGCCACCACAAGTTGATAGGGTTGTGAAGAAGGCATATGGTGTGTTAGCTTTTATTGATAGAGGGATTGAGTTTTGGAGCCACGAGGTCATGCTGCAGCTGAAAAATTCTGGTGCAGCCGCACTTGGAGTATTGCACGCAGTTCTGGTCACCGCATTCTACGAAGGATGTGGAAGCGTCGGAGAGCCGACAGAAGAGATTTACTAGGATGTTGCCTGGTATGGAGGGAAGGTCTTATGAGGAAAGACTGAGGGAGTTGAGGCTGTTTTCGTTAATGTTATGGATGAGGCCAGACCATTCAAAACATTCTTAAGCAGGCAGCCCAAACCATAACTTTGCAATTTGTTTCAATAGATGTACAATGAAAATTACCCGGATTGAGTTAGCTAGGTAACTTAAAACAGACAAAGAATTTATTCACAAAATTACACAATGAAATACAAAGAACAAAGAACCCCTACAGAACTCAGTCTATCCAAACTAGACTTAAGCATACTGTTCCAATATATACACAACAGTCCCAATAAGCAAAGCCCCTTTAAAACACAGTACAAAAAAGGAGTCAGATGCTTACAGGTTGAAGTTAGAAGGGCAGAAGAGAGAGTTTCCACACAGCTCACTGTTGAACTCCCAAGCAGTTCTGGACAGAACTAAACTGCTCAGTGAGAGAGCTGACCACTCTCCTTGCGTTCTGCAGGTCACTTCTAAAACATGACCACTTTGGCCTGAAGTCTCATCTGTTTACCTCTCAAAATCTCAAACTCCTTTCCATCTCTGTACCAAACTAGTCTGATCGTAGCCCGGCCTGGTTTATTACCCCTCTGAAAAAAAATCAAGGACAGACTATCCTTGAGCCAAGGAACAACTTTTAAGGAAAAAAGGACTAGCTTTGCGACACTTGAGAGAAGAAGGTTGAGAGGTGACTTAATTGAGACATACAAGACAATCAGAGGGTTAGATATGGTGGACCATCCTCGAATGGTGATGGCTAGCACAGGAGGACATAGCTTTAAGTTGAGGGCTGATAGATATAGGACAGATGTCAGAGGTAGTTTCTTTACTCAGAGAGT
This sequence comes from Chiloscyllium plagiosum, assembly GCF_004010195.1. Lineage (NCBI taxonomy): Eukaryota > Metazoa > Chordata > Chondrichthyes > Orectolobiformes > Hemiscylliidae > Chiloscyllium > Chiloscyllium plagiosum. The sequence continues at coordinate 67,344,099 of NC_057721.1, read as the reverse complement.
AGTAGGGGCTTGGAACGTACTGACTGCAACAGTAGTAGACTTGCCAAATTTAAGGAGGAGAAAATGAGGACTGCAGATGCTGGAAATCAGAGTCGAGTGCATGTTGCTGAGGAAGTACAGCTGGCCAGGCAACAGCTGTGGAGCAGGAGAATTGATATTTTGGGCATAAGCACTTCATCAGGAATGAGGCTAAAAGGGAGAGGGGTGGGGTTTGGGGGATGGTAACTGAGAAAGCCATAAGTGGATGAAGGATACGGAGAAGGTGATAGGTCAGAGGGGGTGGATGGGTCAAATGGGCAGGTCACGAGGGTGGTGCCGAGTTGGAGGCTTGGGACTGGGATAATGTGGGGGAAGGGGAAATGAGGAAGCTGTTGAAATCCACATTTATCCCATGTAGTTGCAGGGTGCCAAGGCAGAATATGAGGCGTTCTTCCTCCACGTGTCAGGTGCGAATGGTTTGGCGATAGAGGAAGCCCAGGACTTGCATGGCCTTGATGGAGTGGGACGGGGAATTGAAGTGTGCAGCCATGGGGCAGTGGGGTTGGTGTCCCAGAGATGTTTTCTGAAATGATCCACAAAGGCATCCTGTCTCCCTGATGTAGAGGAGACCACACCGGGTGCAACGGATGCAGTAGATGACATTGTGTGGAGGTACAAGTAAGTTTCTGACAGATGTGGAAGGATTCCTTGAGGATTTGAACAGAGGTGTGAGGAGTGGGGTGGGCACAGTTTTTGCATTTCCTGTGGTGGCAGGGAACGGTGCCAGGAGTGGGATGTGGGCTTGTGGGGGGCATGGACCTGATGAGGGAGTTATGGAGGGAATGGTCTCTCCGGAACACTGATAGGGGTGGGGAGGGAAATATATCTTTGGTGTTGGGGTCCATTTGGAGGTGGCAGAAGTGGTGGAGGATGATGCGTTGTATGCTGAGGTTAGTGGGGTGGAAGGTAAGGGCCAAGGGAGTTCTGTCCTTGTTGCATTGGGAGGGGTGGGGTTCAAAAGCGGTGGAGTATGAAGGAGAGGAGATGCACTGGAGGGCATCATTAACCACATGAGTAGGGAAGTTGCGATCTTGGAAGAAGGAGGCCATCTAGGACTTTCTGAGGTGTACAGTCCCTGTACACATTGATCTGCCATGATGAAGGTCTCCAAGCCCTTCGTTTCTTCTTCTCATGCCATCCCACCCAGTACCCTGCTAGCAACACCTTCATCTGCCAGGGTGAACTGGTCCTCACCCTCAACAACCTCTCCTTCCAATCCTCCCACTTCCTGCAAACCAAAGGGATAGCCATGGGCACCTGCATGGGACCCAGCTATGCCTGCCGGTTTGTCAGGAACGTGGAACATTCCATCTTCCACAATTACACAGGCAACACCCTCCACCTGATCCTCCGCTACATCGATAACTGCATCGGTGCTGCCTCATGCTCCCACGAGGAAGTTGAACAGTTCATCAACTTTACTAACACCTTCTACCCCGACCTCAAATTCACCTGGATCATCTCGGACACCTCCCTCCCCTTCCTGGATCTCTCCATCACCATCTCCGGTGACTGACTAACCTCAGACATCTATTACAAGCCCACTGACTCTCAGAGCTACCGAGACTACACCTCTTCACACCCTATCTCCTGTAAAAATACCATCCCTTATTCCCAATTCCTCTTCCTTCGCAGCATCTGTTCCCAGGATGACCAATTCCACCTCAGAAAGTCCCAGATGGCCTCCTTCTTCCAAGATTGCAATTTCCCTTCCCACGTGGTTGACAATGCCCTCCAGTGCATCTCCTCTACTTCTCGCACCACTGCCTTTGAACCCCACCCCTCCCAATGCAACAAGGACAGAGTCCCCATGGTCCTCACCTTCCATCCCACCAATCTCCACATATATAACTCATCATTCTTTGCCACCTCCAAACGGACCCCAACACCACAGATATATTTCCCTTCCCACCCATATCAACGTTCCAGAGATACCATTCCCTTAGCGACTCCCTCATCAGGTCCATGCCCCAGGGCATCAATGTGGACTTCACCAGTTTCCTCATTTCCCCTCCCCCCACCTTACCCCAGTTCCAACCTGCCAGCTCAGCACTATCCTCATTTTTCCTGCTCCTCTGATGCTGCCTGACCTGCTGTGCTTTTCCAGCACCACTCTAATCTAGATTCCACGCCCCTCACCAGTCTTCACCCCACTCCTGACACCTTTCCCTGCCACTGCAGGAAGTGCAAACCTGTGTCCACTCCACTCCCCTCATCTCCATCCAAGGCCCCGAAGGATCCTTCCATATCCGTCAGAAATTTACCTGTACCTCTAACCAATGTAATCTACTGCATCCATTGCACCCGGTATGGTCTCCTCTACATCGGTGAGACAGGATGCCTTCTTGCAGATTGTTGGGACATCCACATCCACCAACCCCACCGCCCCATGGCTGAACACGTCAACTCCCTCCCCCACTCGATCAAGGACATGCAAGTCCTGGGCCTCCTCCACCGCCAAACAGTTTGCACCCGACGTCGGGAGGAAGCACACCTCATATTCCATCTTGGCACCCTGCAACCACACAGGATCAATGTGGATTTCAACAACTTCCTCATTTCCCCTCCCCCCATATTATCCCAGTCTCAAGCCTCCAACTCAGCACTACCCTCCTGACCTGCCCATCACCCCCCCCCGCGACCTTGCACTTTCTCCCTCACCTTCATACACCTCTCACTTTCTCAGCTACCTTTCCCCCAACCCCCTCCCTTTTATCTCTCAGCCCCTGGCCCACAAGCCTCATTCCTGATGAAGGGCTTATGCCTGAAATGTCAATTGTCCTGCTCCTCAGATGCTGCCTGACCTGCTGTGCTTTCCCAGAAACATCCTCTTTCCAAATTTAAGGGCACTTAAATTGTCTTTAGATAGACATATGGATGAAAATGGAATAGTGTAGGATAGATGGGCTTCAGACATGGTCGACATGGTTGGCCCAACATCGGGGGCTGTTGGGCCTGTACTGTGCTGATACGTTCTATGTTGTATGTTCTATAGTCCATATGGTGGAGGTCACTCTCACAATGCTGTTAGCAGTTCCAGGATTTTGGTTCAGTGATAGCAAAGGAACAGTGATATGGATCAAAATCTGAATGGTGAGTGACATGGAAGGGAATTTGCAGTTGGTGGTGTTGACTTGGGCCTGTGACTTGGTCATTCTAGATGCTAGACGTCATGTGTTTGGAAGGAACTGTCAAATAAACTTTGATGAGTTGCTGGTGTGCAGCTTGTAGATACTACATAGTGCTGCTGCTGCTGTCTTGTCAGTGGTGAAGGCTGTGAATGTTCATAATGGTAAATAAGGTGCCAATCAAGTGGCTGCTTTCTGCTGGATAGCATCATGCTTTTTTTTGGAATAGGAGTTGGGATGTCATATTACAGTTGACAGGACGTTGGTGAAGTCACTTCTGGAGTATTGTGTACAGCTCTGGTTGCTGTGCTATAGGAAGGGTGTTAGTGAATTGGAAAGGGAGCAGTAAAGATTTATAAGGATATTACCAGATTGGAGGGCTTGGCTTATAAGAAGAGGCTGGATGTGCTGGGACTCTTTTCACTGGAGCGTAGAGGTTAACAAAACCATGAGTGGCACAGATAAGGCAAAGAGCAAAAGTCTTTTCCCCAGGGTAGGGAAGTTCAAAACTAAAGGGCATTTGTTTTGAGTAAGAAGAGAAAGGTTTAAAAGGAACCTTAGGGTCATCTTTTTCATATAGAGGGTGGTTCACTTGTGGAATGAACTGCCAGGAGAAGTGTTAGATGCAGGTATGGTTATAACATTTAAAAGACATTTGGACATGTACATGAATAGGAAAGGTTTAGAAAGATATGGACCAAGTACGAGCAAGTGGGACTATTTTAGTTTGGGAAACCTGATCAGCATGGACGAGTTGGACTGAAGGATCTGTTTTTGTGCTGTATGACTCTATGACTTTAAGTGGGGTGTATTGTAGACTATGGCCTTGTGCCATGGAGACAAGATGTAAGTTACTCACCTCACAATTCTTGACATTTGACCCGCACTTGTAATTGCAGCATGTAAATGGGCTGGTCCAGTTCAGTTTCTGGGTAACCTAACTGTCCAACATTTTCTTATAAGTGCCCATTCCGGATATTATTCTTGTAAATTTTGAACTGTTTCCAAATCTTTTATATCCTTCCTTAAATAAGGAGACCAATATTGTACTTAGTATGCCAGACCAGGTGTCACTAGTGGTCAGTGCATAACCTCCCACTTTAACATTCAATTTTACTCACAATAAATAATAACATTCTATTAGCTTTCCTAATTTCTTGCAGAAATTGCACCTTTTGTGATTCAGGCATTAGGATACCCAGATCCCAATATCTCTCAGACCTCTGCGATCTCTCATCATTTAGATTATATGCCTCTTTTTTACTCTATCTACATCACTTTGTCCCCTCCTTATGGCCTCTTCACATCTTATTTTCCAACAATCTGGGTGTCATTAGCAAATTTAGGCACCATAAATATTCAGTCCATTTATCTGTCACAAATATATGTGTGTGTGTGTAATATGTTATTGAAAACAGTTGACCTGCATGAAAGGTGCAGAAAATAATAAACTCTAGGAAGATTACCTGGCTTAAAATTGTGTTTAATTGTGGTGTTGCAGGAAATGGAGTATGCTGCATGAGTGGATATTTTAGTTGCATTTCCTCTTTCAGACAGAGCCAGGCCTAAGGCCTGGTCAGTGTCAGGCAGGAAAAGCTCAGGAGGAAGCTGATGATCCAAGAACAAGTAGAGAGCCTGCAATTGAGTTGCATTAATATGGGGAATGGTGGTATTCCACAATCCATAGATTTTTGGAAAGAGGATGGTAAATCTGATATGTGAGGAGAAGCCTGTGGTAGGCAAGAAAGACTTTAGTTAGCGGGACACACTGCTGTTCTTCTTGACCCATAAGAGGTGCAACAAAGCCATTACCTTTGAACAAACCAATTCTTGACTCCATTCAGCTGCAAGGTTCCAAAAGGCTCAGGAAATGCAACAAGCTAGGGATAAGTCTGGAAGGCTAGTTAAATGTGAGATGTGCCACCTCATTATTATATTTAAACGTAAAATCCATTCACACACCCAGACATCTTTGTCCTTTTTTTCTTTTTCTTCTTCTTTTCTCCATCTACCTGCCATTGTTAGGGATGCCACAGTGGTGTGGTGGTGATCAGAATGGGGACTCCTGGCTTCATAGGCTGATGCATGGACTCCTTGAATTGAAGGCGAGACATTAGCTGCAGAAATGGTGGAGCAGGGACTCCTGGCTGTGGTAGGCACAGAGCAGGGACCTTGTGGAGACCTTGCAGAAGTCCTGGTTGAGACCCTGGCCAATGAAGATGAACTCTGTTTAAATAGCTTCTTTTTATTCTTTTGTACCTCAAACTGGTGCCGGAGTTTGGTTACAGAACACTTTTCATTGCATCTCCCTAGATATATGTTACACGAAACAAAACTAAATGAAAGAATAGGCTGAGTCACCTCTAAGATTTCTAAACTTTTAACATCCCTTCCTACCCCAGCCATCCTTTTCATCCCTGTTAAAATTATGTCCATTAATTCCATTTCTCACTCCACAGACATTTCCTGACCTGCTAAGTGCTTCCAGTATTCTCTTTCTTTTATGACTGAAACAGGGGATGCTCTCTGTTGAAAACATTCCTTCCCACAGACACCAAGATGATCTCACGCTAGATCTTGCATACTTCACCATAGGTACAATAGTGATGTCATCGGCCATTTCTGTAGAAGTATTAAAAATTGTACCTAGTGAAGTCTTCAGCCTGCTGTGTTCATTTTTCAGACCGCAAGTTCTTCTTAGCACGGTGGTAATGAAGTACTGTGCAGCTGAACGGGTCACAATTAATTGTTTTGTTAAGGTTTAGGAAACACATAGCAAATTCATCACTGCTTCAACATTATGAGAACCCCACAAAAGAAATAGATCCCATTTTAAAACCTAAACAAAAGCTGCAACATTAAAAGATTGATTTAGCTGTACCCAATAAAGGCAAGGTATCACATTTTTGGATCTGCACTGATTTATAAGCCATCAAAAATGAGAATTTATGATCGTATTATATCCTGCTACACATTCTTGAATGTATGCCACATCGCATGTACAGACGGGATTGAAAAGTCCTAGCAATGTGATTTTCCCTGTTCTTGGAATAAGTGAAATGGTAGATTCAGATCCAGACGCCTTTATGAGAAATTTACTGTGAGTAGTATAGTTTTATATTTCTTTCTGAAAGAGGCATTTGGGATGAGCATAGAATCTGAAGATCGGATGCAAACTGATCTCAATCTATTCTCCTCGGATTATTTAATGAAAATCCAGAGGTCTCTGACTTTGGCTGAATTCCAATTTGGACTACATTCAGCTTCTAAATGAAATAGTGATTCATATCCAAGTGGGGATAAATTGTGCATGTGACACCTACTATTCTGTCACCTTTCCATTACTCATGTGCCTGGACAACAAACTGCAAGGTTTCTTTGTGGTTGGGGTCACAGTATAATTTAGTTCAGCAAGACTTCAGTTGTATTTCATCTCTCTGTGTGGATTCAGTTCAATCTGTGAGGTCCAATTCTGGGTAGTCGCACATGTCTAACTCTCTGGAGTCGGCTCACATTCAAGCAAGTCCGAATTTGTGCCATTCCCTGATGTTCAATAGCAGTTTTGATGTAGCTGATTTCTTTACTTGTGATGGTTTTGTGGGCTGGCTCACACCCAAGTTTCAAATTTTCCTAGAGAATTAGTAACCTGCGCCCATCTAATGCTTTTGTAGTTGTGTGAAATATTGCTTCAACTCCCATTACAATTCATTATATTCTAGTGTACTGGTGAAAGGAAGTTTGATTCAAATTGTAGGACCACGTGAGGAAGGGGAATGGCTCCCCTCTCAATCGGTCACAACAAATATTTTAATTTTTTTTATCATGTAACTAAATAAGGCATCAAATCAAAATGCAAGAAACTAGGTATAAATGAAGGAGTCAATTACAAGATTTTCTTGAGCCGAAGAATGAAGAATTTTGTGACCTCCAAAGCCTGAAGAAAGTTCTAAAACTGTGACATCAAACACAAAGATAATAAATTTATAAGGGAGAGTATCTGCTACATAAAGGGAAATAAATGCTCCACAGTTTAAAAGTCCTTTGACCGGCACCCCATCCACCATCTCAGATAATCACCTCCTTCAGCAATGACACACAATGGCAGCAATGTACTGCATACAAGATGCACTACAGTTACTTGCTAAGTTTCCTTCAACAACACCTTCCCAGCCCATGACATCTACACCTAGATGGATAAGGGCAACAGTGCTTAGGACCATCTCTACCTGCAAGCTCTGGTCTAAGTCAAACACCATCCTGACTTGGAACTTGCAACTTCACTGTTGCTGAGTCAAAATCCTGGATCTCCGTTCCTAACAGCATTGTGCATGCTCCTAAATCTCAAGGACAGCAATGGGTCATGAAGACAGATCACTGCTCCTTCTCCAGGATAATTAGAGATGGGCAATAAATGCCAGTCCAAACAGTGATGCCCAGATCCCCTTGAATGAATGAAAATTTAATCCCAAGGTAAACTGAGCTGACACTTGTTTATTTGCTGACTGATATCCTTAGCAGTGATAAAATCTGGAGAGACCCTTGAGTTCTCAATGAATGGATATTTTATCTTATCTGCACTAGCTCTCTGAGCATTTCACCTTTGTCTCAATTTCTTGTTGTTACCCCAATAACCATGAACATTGTATCTCTGCAAGTATCATCCAAAGAATGCCCTCTTGAATGTATCAGTTGAACCCGCCTCCACCAGATTTCCAAGGAATGCATCCACTTCCCTAAAGAATCACTAAAAGCCCCATCTCCATTATCACCTCAACATCAAGATCCTACAAGGCAATCTTTGCCTGTAAATCCCCAACTTAATTGACCATACTCCATGTATTTACGCTCATGCAGTATAAACCTGATTTAGACTTCATTACTTTTTTCCTTACCAAGCTCCAAATATTAACTTAGTACTATCAATTTTAGTGCTATCTGCCTCTCGCAGCATTCCATGCACCCTAGGACTACTTTCTAATATTCTCTCCTGATTCCCACATTCAAGCTAAATTAGTTAAATCCTCCAATAGCAAAACATGCCATGAGAAACTCAGTCCTGCCTATGTTTGTAGAGGCTCTTTGTTCCCCAGAGCCAGTCCTATTTCTCATGGATCTAAAGCCTTCACTCCTGCAAATATTTCTAACCATACTTTGTTTTTGTCAACTATTCCTATTTCCATACTCAGTTGCATGTGGCACTGGGAGGAAACTGGAGTTTACTATCTTAGAAGGCTTGCTTGCTCATTTTCAACCTAGATCCCTAAATTCCAATTGCAAGATCACATCTGTCTTCTTACGTATGTTGTTAGTACCAGTGTGGGCCATAATTTCTTCCTGTTCAGCCTCTAACTCAAAGGGGTGTGCTGCAACCATTCTGTGACATCCTTGAGCCCAGCACCAGAATGGCAACAAACTAAACTGGAGTCATATCTTCTGCAAATGGTGACACTTTCTGAACATGGGGTCATCCAGGCCATGAGAAGTGGCCACAATTCTACATGTACCATTTGTTGGGCATTCTGCTTGGCCGTCTGTGCTGCCATATCTTAACTTATGCTTGAAAATTGTTTTTCTTACACTAGCTTTAATTAACTTATTTTAACTTTAATCTTATACTATTAACTAAAAAAAAGGAGATTAGTAGAAAGTACAAAGTCTTTGTACTTACTCACAAATTAGCCCCTCTCCTGCGCCAATAAATTTGTACTTTTTCCTGTGCCAGTTCAGACATGTATGTTTCAAAATGACTGGAGTTGAAACACCGTCTTGAACAGCAGCTGCTCACACCCAATCAACTCACAACTTTCTTACAATATCATTCTTAGAGCTTTGCCTCTTTTCCTTGTGCTGCTTTATCTGACGTCCTTTCTCTTTCTCACACTCTCTCACTCTCTCTCTCTCTCTTTCTCAAAGGTGTTAATTTCTGTCTCCAGCTCTTTTAGGTGTCTCTGTCACTGTTCCTGAGTCCTCCTCTCTCTCACTCATTTTCCAGATCTTGCTTACAAATTCATTTTGCTTCTCTCTGCTCAACAGTTGTTATAATTCAGGGTATATTCCAGCTCCATTGTCTTTCCAAGCTGGCCAATCAGCAGGCAATCTTTTATATCTCAACATGCGAAATGAACATAGGTATGTGAATTAGAACAGGAGCTTCAAACTTCTTGATGCTAACTCAGTTGCCTGGTTTCAATGTCTTTAGATAAAAATATTAAGTCAGTACTGATGGTTTTATTTATTCCACAATGGTCTTTCAAATCTTGCCACATCTCTGGTCAGGTGACCACTGCAGCATTTTAGGTCCACGTTTCTACCTTGTTAAAAACTATTTTAGTCTGCTAACATCCTGCAACGAAGGAAATCTGTCGTCCTCACCTTGTTTGGCCTACATGTGACTGCAGACCCACAGCAATTCGAATGATTCTCAACTGCCCCCTGAATTGGCCTAGCAAGCCACTCAGTTGTATTAATCACTACAAAGTCTCAACAAAGAAATGAAACTGGATGGGCAACCTGGCATTCGCCAAGGCAATGAAACGGACAATGGCAGAAAGAGCCCTGTCGACCTTGCAAAGTCCTCCTGAGGGCTAGTGCCAAAATTCGGGGAGCTGTCTCACTGACTAGCCAGGCAATAGCCCAACATAGTCATACTCATGGGGTCAGATCTGATAAATAATGTCCCAAACACCACCATCACAATCTTACTGGCAGGACAGACCCAGCAGAGCTGGTTGCACAACGGTATAGAGTCAAGAGTAAGTTTCCCTAGGAGTCCTCAACATTGACTCTAGACTCCATGAAGCCTCATGGCAAAGACAACTCCTGCTGAATACAATAAATTGTTCTTCCTTGGCTGTTGAATCGGTACTCCTCCAGATTGAAAATACTTAGAGGAAGCACTGAGGGTGACAAGGGTGGAAGTGAGAGATTTCAATATCCAGCATCAGGTGTGGCTTGGCAGCAATACCACTGATTGTGTTGGTCGGGTCCTAAAGGAAGAGTGGCAGGTGGTGAGGGAACCAACAAGAGCGAAAGCAAAATTAGAGACTGCTTGGAAAAACACAGTAGGTCTGGCAGCATCTGTGGTGAGTTAACATTTTGAGTCCAGTGACCCTTCAACAGAAGAAGGGGATCCAAAACGTTAACTCTAATTTCTGTTCACAAATGCTACCAAACCTAAGTTTTTCCAGCAATCTCTTTTTTTTCTGATTTCTAGCATCCACAGTTCTTTTGATTAGATTAGATTACTTACAGTGTGGACACAGGCCCTTCGGCCCAACAAGTCCACACCGACCCTCTAAAGAGCAACCCACCCAGACCCATTCCTCTACATTTACCCCTTCACCCAACAGTACGGGCAATTTAGCATGGCCAGTTCACCTAACCTGCACATCTTTGGACTATGTGAGGAAACCCACACAGACGCGGGGAGAATGTGCAAACTCCACACAGACAATTGCCCGAGGCAGGAATTGAACCCGGGTCTCTAGCGCTGTGAGGCAGCAGTGATAACCACTGTGCCACCATGCCGCCCATTGGTGTTTTAAGAGGGAAAAACATCCTTGACCTCATCCTTACCAATCTGCTGGCTGCAGATTCATCTGTCCATGACAGTATCGGTAAGAGTGACCACTGCACAGTCCTTGTAGAGACAAAATTCCACCTTCCCAAAAAGAATACCCTCCATCGTATTGTGTGGCACTATCACTATGCCAAATGGGACAGACTTCAAACAAATCTAGTAATGCAAGACTGGACATCCATGAGGTACTGTGGACCATTAAAAGCAGCAAAATGGTAGTCCAACACAATCTATAACCTCATGGCCCACACATCCCTCATGTGACATTTACCATCCAGTCAGGGGGTCAACTCTGGTTCAATGGAGAGTCAAGGAGCAGCACCAGGCATATGTGAAAATTAGGTGTCCACCTACAGAAGCTACCAAATAGGTCCACTTGCATTCAACACATCATAAGCAGCAAGTGATAGACAGAGCTAAGTGACCCCACAACCGACAGTTTATATCTAAGCTCTGAAGGCTGTCACATTCAGTCATGAATGGTGGTGGAAAATTAAGGAACTCACAGAAGGAGGAGGCTTCATAAATACTCCCATTCTCAATGATGGAAGAGTCCAACACATCCGCACTCCTCCATCATCCACCTCCACTAAAAGCAAATTAACCGGTCATGGATCTCCCTGCTCTTTGCAAAATCATGCTGCCTGCAAAACGGTTGCCACACTTATCTATAATTGTAAAGTTTCATAGAATCAATCTTTGATTCTGTGGAATCATCTATTCTATGGATTCAAAGTTGCTGCTCAGCTCACCAGGCCTTTGTTTCTCTTAGTTTCATTTCTTTAATCTTTCCTCAGTGCTACCCCTGGTAAAGCTTTCTTTTCAACTATTTATTCAATATCCTTTCGAAGATTACTACTAAATTTACTTCCACCACCATTTGCAAGTCTTTCTTTCTGAAGGATTTCTTCAAATTCTCAAAACCTTGATTTCAGTGTTCAAACATTATGCATTATAAATGAGCTGACTTTGACAAGGTATGTGTGAGTTGTTAGTTAGGCCAGTATTCTTGCCCATCCTTGCAGTTACTTCTGCCATGTAGGCATGTAATGAGAGCATGGTTGGTCACAGTTGTGTTGAACCCAAAAAAACCTTACCAATGGTCACAATTGACTAGAAGAAATTATCAATAAGGTGTCATATGTTTCCTAACATCCATGGAAGCATCCTCCAGTATAAAGAGGGGAGAAATAATGCAGGGGTGAAATTGGAGGGAAAGTGTTAAGAAAAAAAATTCATGCATACTAGCTCAATAAGAGTTGCTTCTGTAACATGAAGCTATCTTTCCCTTTGTAATGAACAATCTGTTATACAATTTTTTTTGTTTGTGTGTCTTTAAAAGTGTGATTAACCCATATTGTAAATTATGCACTTTCTCCAAAGTGAAAATATCAAAAGATGGCATTTTAATGAATATTTATATGAAAAGAAAAAAAACTCCATAAACGTTAAATATTATTGATGTAAGCTGCCAAACGCGAACTATTTGCAGATCATGTTTCTCTTTTGCAATTAACTGTTCAAAAGAAAAAAAGGAACATGGTACAAGTCAACACATGCTGAGAATCTGACACGATGTGCTTGAGCTTATTGCCCAATGTGTGTAACTATGCAAACTGAAATAAATACAAAGCCAGATGTGAACGAGCTCTGTGGTTAACTGTGAAAACCTATATTTGCAAGATATATAATTGGAATCCGAGGGGAGGAGGTGCTTTAGCGTAATTCATGCAGAAAGATCATGCTTGCTCAGGTGAATATTAACATCTATTGCTGGTACTTCGAAAAAAGTCAAGAATTTTTTCCAAACACCCAGTCAACCTTTCTCTGCCAACAAGCATCATGAAATAATATTAACCTATCATTCATGTCATAATTTGTTATGAAATGTTGCTGGCTATTGCTGTTGTCTGTCTAACATTTCAGGCATAAATCATACATGAAGCACTTTGAGAGACTTTAACAATGTAGTTTGGTGCTATATAAATCGAAGAATGATTTTCTGTGCAAAAGTATTTTCCTCCTATTCTATTGAACTTTTAAATATTTTCAGCATTAGTCACCAGCTTTGCATAACATAATATCTTTTGACTCTGCTTTAAAGGAAATAAATGAACAAAATTACAACTTTTCATTTTCCCTTTCTGTGAAAGTTACTGAGAGCTTCAAACAAAGAGCATGGAAGAAGATGATGTTGACTGCATTTGTCTAGAATTTAAATTTTTTCAGTGTCCATCCAATATTAATCACCTTGTTAATTGCCTGGATGTCTGACAGTGGTTAACACCAGTTAAAGCTAGCTAAGCTTGCAAATGACAGAAAGAAAAGTGGACGGACAGGTACTGTTGAGGAAGCAGGAAAGCTGAAAAAGGACTTGGACAGGTTCAGAGAATGGGCAGATGGAACACAATGTTGGAAAGTGTGAAGTTGTGTACTTTGGTAGGAAAAATAGAGGCATAGACTATTTTCTAAATGTGGAATGGGGCTTTGGAAATCTGAAGCACAAAGAGACTTAGGGATTCTCTTAAAGTTAACATGCAGGTTCAGATGGCAGTTACGAAGGCAAATGTAATGTTAATATTCATTTCAAAAGGGTGAGAATACAAGAGCAGGGATATACTACCGAGGCATTATAAGGTCTAGAATATTATGAGCAGTTTTGGGCCTCATTTCGAAGGAAGGTTGTGCTGGCATTGGAGGGGTTCCAGAGGAGGTTTATAAGACTGATCCTGGGAATAAAGGGCCTTGTCATATGAGGACCGGTTGAGGACTCTAGGTTGATGGAGTTTGGAAGGACGATGGGGAATCTGATTGAAACTTACAGAATACTAAAAGGCCTGGATAGAGTGGACATGGAGAAGAGGTTTCTAATATTAGGACAGACTAGGACCCATGAGGACACCACCTCAGGGTGAAGGAATTACTCTTGAGAGCTGAGATGAGGAGGAATTGCTTCAGCCAGAGAGTGGTGAATCTGTGAAACTCATTGCTGCAGAAATCTGTGGACACCAAGACATTGAGTGCATTTAAGACAGAGTTAGACAGTTTCTTGGGTGGCACAGTGGTTCAGTGGTTAGTACTGTTGCCTCACAGCACCAGCGACCTGGGTTCAATTCCAGCCTTGGGCGACTGTCTGTATGGAGCTTGCACGTTCTCCCCATGTCTGCATGGGTTTCCTCTGGGTGTTCTGGTTTCCTCCCATAATCTAAAGATGTGCAGGTCAGGTGAATTGGCCATGCTAACTTGCCCATAGTGTTCGGTGCATTAGTCAGGGGTAAATATAGGGTAGACGAATGGGTCTGGGTGGGTTACTCTTCGGTAGGGTGGTGTAGACTTGTTGGGCTGAAGGGCCTGTTTCCATACTGTAGAGAATCTAATGTAATAAGGGGATCAAGGGTTACAGAAAGAAGATAAGAGAATGGGTTTGAGAAACATACTAGCCATGATTGGATGGCAGAGCAGACTTGCTGGGCTGAAAGACCTAATTTTGCTCCAATATCTGTGATCTTATAGCCTGCACCTCTGGTGAGATATAAAGAATTCCAGAGGGGAAAGGTTGGATCTTGGAGGAGTAACGATTGAAATCAAGGCCCAGAATAAATTCCTGTGAACCTTTTTTCAATACTGCAACAAGATTTTGATGATTTATCTGATACTAATATCATTTATATTGAATTTTTGAATATGAGTTTTCTGTGTCCGAAGGGGTTCAATGATTAATTTGTAAGTGTTTTTTTAAACGTTTTTAGCTTGAAAAAAATATTTTGGGTTCCAGTTTAGCAGAAATTTTAGCTGAAGCTGGACATGTAAATCAATTGCTCCTGAGAACTGTTAAGAAATAGATTACTGCAGTATAAGGAGTTTACTTTAAAAGTGTTTGGCTAAAACTTTGAGAAAGTCTAAACTCTGTTTTCTGATGCTCTAGGGAAAGGTTATCAATTTTTCAAGATGGGGAATTATGGCCACAGTCAAATTAAGCCTTATAGTGTGAAAGAGAGAGAAATTCTGTCTGGTGTGAGTCCTATAAAAGCGTGCTCTTGGGATTAATGGGATTGTATTTTACCTTGTGTTTCATTTTATTTTAAATTTATGTTATATACACATAGTTTGGTTTATTCTATTTTGATTTTCATTTTTAATGCATAATAAATTTCTGTTTTAATGTTAAAACCAAACTGACAGCATTGTTTCCTCATGTTTCATTGAAAGACAACCTCATTAAAACAAAAGAAATGATGCTAAACCATATTTCAGCCTCGAGTTTTAAGTGTTGAGCAACTGGGATCATATGACACAAATGATCAAAGTGTCTGAATGCATCTTCAAATGCTTTATCATGCCAACTGCCCCACTAACCTCAGAAAATGCTCAATTCACCAAACACACATCATTCACCCATCAGCAAAGTTTACCAATCAGGATACAATTCATATACTTTCCTACACGCACATAATTAAATCTGCTGCAATCCTCACACCCACATTTCAAAGCTTGCATATACTGCTTGCTATTCAACCATCTCAGGGAGGATTTCACAATACATGATACTCAATCACACATTTCTCTCTCTCAAAGAACAATGTAACGCAAGCCAGGTGAAACAGGAATTAACAAGAAGGGAACAGATTTATCTTTACCCCATGAAGGAGATAGTTTTGGCACAAAGCCATTGCTTCAGCCATATCAAGGTAAACATGATTGAAGATTACAGAATATTCAAGCCACCACTCCTTGCATCGTACTTAGATTAGATTAGATTAGATTACTTACAGTGTGGAAACAGGCCCTTCGGCCCAACAAGTCCACACCGACCCGCCGAAGCGCAACCCACCCATACCCCTACATTTAGCCCGTAGTGTATAAGGGGTAAATGTAGGGGTATGGGTGGGTTTCGCTTCGGCGGGTCGGTGTGGACTTGTTGGGCCGAAGGGCCTGTTTCCACACTGTAATCTAATCTAATCTAAAAAAATCTAATCAGTGCTAACCACTGTGCCACCGTGCCGCCCTCTTAGGTTTCATCCCGTGCTGTCTTCTGATTTATAAGCACCATGTGGTGTAAGTAATGCACCCCTTATTTTCTCCTCATTCCCAACCTTTCCCTTTCTCTGTCACTTTTCGCACCACAAATGGTCCTGATCTTTTCAGACAGATAAGAAGTAAAATTTGGCTGGTAGTGGAGGAACAGCAACAAGAAAATGATGATGAAAATGGGCCATCACTCAATCTCACACTCAGTCACCAGCTCAGATACAGCCACTGACTGGAATTTGAAATATAAAAAAGATAGAATGGAGACAGGACCAGAACAGAAACACAGAAAATAGGAGCAGGAAAGCTCCCTTCGACCCACTGAGTCTACGCCACCATACGACATATTCATCCGCTATCTCAGCACCATCTTCCTACTCTCTCCCCATTCCCCTTGAATGCCTGTGATAAGAAAACGTGGTTTTCAGTCAACGGTATGTTGGGGAGGGGTCAATGATAAAGCTCAACATAGGGCAAGGTCATACACAAGTTCTAATATTTGATTTTTGATGAGAGCTAAAATAGTCATCTTAAAAAAAATCCTTTGGAAGCAAATAGTCAATATTAATTCATGGGGGACACCAGCACTAACTTGGCACAGGTCTATGCACAGTGTTTGGAGTCAATCCGTTTGGGTATGGAATGGTAACTAACTCTATCAGCATACCTGTGGACACAACCCCATATTGATGTTTCAGCTTCCAGTACAGCATAAGGAGCTTCTGCCAGAGGTCTGAGTGTTCCAGTGCACATTCAGACTGAGATTATGCAAGGCCAGCAAACTGTCATTCTGCCACAACAACTGCTGAAGAAGCTTGCAGCGTGTCACAGTAGTCTAATACAGGTAATCTGTCCTTCAACAGATGAAAAGGATGTGTTGATATGCTGACCTCGGGAAGTGTCAATGCTCTGACAGGCAGTGTCCTCTTTAGCAAAACAGCCTTCCTCCTTTTACCCTTACCTGTGCACTGACTATTTCCTATAATTCAATTGTTGACCATGCTGACGTAGTACAATCCACATCCAGGCTTCTAGTGCTGCTCAAGGTTGTTTGTACTTTCCTTCACTAGAAGTCAGTCTTCCACTAGTCATACTGAAAATACTGGGGTTGCAATGCCTGGACAGGCAAAGACTCCAAGGGCACAAGCATTAAGGAAATGACACAGATGTGCAAAATGGAGGGATTTAATTTATACATTTGATTTGCACTGCTTAATCTGTGGTGACTTTATTTTTCTATTGCAGTCAAGAGAACACTCGTGCTCCATGACAGTGGGAAGG
>NC_057721.1:67319546-67326544 GCF_004010195.1 Chiloscyllium plagiosum | reverse complement strand
GCCCCCACCCCCTCTCCGGCCTATCACCCTCACCCTCACCTCCTTCCACCTATCGTATTCTCAGCGCCCCTCCCCCAAATTCCCCTCTCCCCTATCTTTTATCTCAGCCCGCTTGGCGCACCAGTCTCATTCCTGAAGAAGAGCTTATGCCCGTAACGTCGATTCTCCTGCTTCTCGGATGCTGCCTGGCCTGCTGTGTTTTTCCAGCATCACATTTTTCAACTATATCTATCACCCCTCAATTTAAAGCTATGTCCCCTCGTGCTAGCCATCACCATCCGAGGAAAAACGCTCTCACTGTCCAACCTATCTAACCCTCTGATTATCTTATATGTCTCAATTAAGTCACCTCTCAACCTTCTTCTCTCTCACGAAAACAGTCTCAAGTCCCTCAGCCTTTTCTCGTAAGACCTTCCCTCCATACCAGGCAACATCCTAGTAAATCTCCTCTGAACCCTTTCCAAAGCTTCAACATCCTTCCTGTAGTGCGGTGACCAGAACTGTGTGCAATACTCCAAATGTGGCTGCATCAGATTTTTGTACAGCTGCAGCATGACCTCATGGCTCTGAAACTCAATCCCTCTACCAATAAAAGCTAACACACTGTATGCTTTCCTAACAAACCTATCAACCTTTGGGGTGACATGGTGGCTCAATGGTTAGCACTGATGCCTCACAACGCCAGGGACCCAGATTCGATTCCTGTCTCTGGCGACAGTCTGTGTGGAGTGTGCACATTCTCCCTGTGTCTGCATGGGTTTTCTCCCACAGTCCAAAGATGTGCAGATCAGGTGAATTGGCCATGCTAAATTGCCCTTAGTGTTAGGTACATTAATCTGGGATAAATATAGAGAAGTGGAATGGGTCTGGGTGAATTACTCTTCAGAGGGTCAGTGAGGACTTGTTGGGTCGAAGGGCCTGTTTTCATACTGTAGGGCATCTAATCAACCTGGGTGGCAACTTTCAAGGATCTGTGTACCTGGACACTGAATCGCTTTGCTCATCTACACTACCAAGAATCTTACCATTAGCCCAGTACTCTGCATTTCTGTTACTCCTTCCAAAGTGAATCACCTCACACTTTTCCGCATTAAATTCCATTTGCCACGTCTCAGCCCAACTCTGCAACTTATCTATGTCTCTCTGTAACCTACAGCATCCTTCGACACTATCCACAACTCTGCTTACCTTAGTGTCATCTACAAATTTACTAACCCACCCTTCTACGCCCTCATCCAGGTCATTTATAAAAATGACAAACAACAGTGGACCCAAAACAGATCCTTGCAGTACCCAACTAATAACTGAACTTCAGGATGAATATTTCCCATCAACCACCATCCTCTGTCTTCTTTCAGCTAGCCAATTTCTGATCCAAGCTGCTAAATCACCCTCAATCCCATACCTCTGTGCAATAGCGTACCGTGGGGAACCTTAACTTTAATGCCTTACTGAAATCGATATACACCACATCAACTGCTTTACCCTCATCCATCTGTTTGGTCACCTTCTCAAAGAACTCAATAAGGTTTGTGAGGCACGACTTACTCTTCACAAAACTGTGTTGACTATCCCTAATCAACTTATTCCTTTCGAGATGATTATACATCCTATCTCTTGTAATCTTTTCCAACACTTTACCCACATCCGACGTAAGGCTCACAGGTCTATGATTTCCAGGGTTGTCTCTACTCCCCTCTTGAACAAGGGAACAACATTTGCTATCTTCCAGTTTTGTGGCATTATTCCTGTAGACAATGATGACATAAAGATCAAAGCCAAAGGCTTTGCAATCTCCTCCCTGGCTTCCCAGAGAATCCTAGGATAAATCCCATCCGGCCCAGGGGACTAATGTATTTTTACATTTTCCAGAATTGCTAACACGCCCTCCTTTGCATCTCAATCCCATCCAGTCTAGTAGCCTGTATCTCAGTATTCTCATCGACCATGTTGTCTTTTTCTAGTGAGAATACTGATGAAAAGTATTCATTTAGTGCTTCCCCATCTCCTTTCACTCCATGCACAACTTCCCACTACTATGGTTGATTGGCCCTAATCTTACACTAGTCATTCTTTTATTCCTGGTATGCCGATGACTTCTCATGTTCCCTCCTGGCTCTTCTTAGCTCTCTCTTTTGGTCTTTCCTGGCTAACTTGTAACTCTCCAGCGCCCTAACTGAGGCATCACATCTCATCCTAACATAAGCCTTCTTCTTCCTCTTGACAAGGCTCACAGGTCTATAATTTCCAGGATTGTCTCTACTCCCCTCTTGAACAAGGGAACAACATTTGCTTGACAAGAGGAAGAAGATGGTCAGAACCTTTGTCTTATAGAGTTGAAATATCTAAAACTTGGGGTATGCATTTAAGGTGAGAGGGGGAAATTCAAAGGAGATGTGAGGGGCAAGTTTTTTTTACAGAGCGGTAGGAGTTTGGAACGTGCTGCCAGGGTGATGATGGTGGCAGACACGATAGGGGCATTTAATTGACTTTTAGATAAAACACATCAATATGCAAGGAAAGGATGGATATGGACTAAGGGCAGGCAGAAAGGATTAGTTTAACTTGGCGTCATGTTCAGCACAACATCATGGGCCTATGTTCAGTGACTCCAGATACACATCAGGACTGACTCCAGATTGATTCCTGGACTGATTCTGAAATGTCTCTGGGGTAGACAGCGGATTTGATTTTGCACTGGCTCTGGATTGACTCCGAGACTAATTCTGAATTAACTCTAGGTTGGCTCTGGACTGACTCTGCACTGATTCCTGCATTGAGTTTGGATTGATGTTGACTGACTTTGGTTTGACACTAGGTGTGACTCCAAGTCTGACTGCAGGATTGACTGTGGAACTGACTCCTGTTTGAGACTGGGATTGATTGTGCTTGGACTCTGGGATTGTGTTTGGTTTAACTGGAGAACTGACTTGGTTGATCCAAGATTCATTCTGGAGCTATCTCTGATTGACACTGGGACTGACTCAAGGATTGACTCCAGTTTGACTCTGGTTTGACATTTCAGTTGATTCTGGTTTGACTTTGGGACTGACAGATGTTTCAAAAAGAAAAGAGTTAACAAAGTAAGTGTTAGTCCTATTGAAAACAGTCTGGGGCTTTAGTTACGGAGAATAAAGAGATGGCAGTTGAACAATTATTTTAAATTGATCCTCAATCTCGAGGGTACAATAGCATCCCAGAAATAACTAATGCTCTAGAAAATTACAGTAACCGGGGAAGTAGTGCTGAGCAAATTGTTAGACGTGCGAGTAAACAAGTCCCTGGGTCCTGATGGATCTCATTCGAGGGTCTTCAGAGAAGTCATTAGTAAGAAGGTTAGTGCATTGACTTTAATTTTCCAAAACTCACCAGCTTTGGGGAACGTTCATTTAGGTTAGGAGATAACTAATGTAACTCCTTTATTCAGAGAGGGAAGGAGCTGGAAAGCAGGAAATTACAGGCCAGTTAGCTGAACATTTAAAGCAAAATCTCAGAACCTATTATTAAAGATTTTACATAAAGGCATATGGGAAGGTTTACGTTAATCAGGAAGCACCAACATAGTTTTGTCAAAGGGAAATCAAGTTTAACTAATTTATTGGAGTTCATTGAACAATATAAATGAGAGTGTCGGGGTGGGTTATGATAAGTAAGTTTGTGGATGACAAGGAGATCGGTTGGACAGTTAATGGTGAGGAAGGCCATTACAAGAAGATACACATGTATTGGTCAAATGGGCAGATCAGAGGCAGATGGAATGTAACCTGAAAAGTGTGAGGTGAGGCACTTTGGAAAAAGTAACAAGACAAGTGAACACTCAATGAATGGTAGGACACGAGGAAGCTCAGAGGAAGTGAAGGATCATGGGATTCGGGATTCTTCTCCACAGTTTCCTGAAGGCTGCAGGATATTACATTCCAAGGAATTTGTGGAATGTCCATGAGATGGTTTTTCGGAGCAGCTTGTGGTAGAGGCCACTAGGGAACAGGCAGTTCTGGATTTGGTGATGTGTAATGAGGCAGACTTGATTAGGGAGCATAAAGTGAAGGAACCCTTTGGGGCCAGTGACCATAATATGATAGAATTCATCCTGCAGTTTGAGAGGGACAAGCTGGAATCAGATATAACAGTGTTATAATTGAGTGAAGTAACCACAAAGACACAAGGGAGGAGCTGGCCGTGGTTGATTGGAAGGGAGCATAGCAGGAAAGATGATGGAGCAGCACTGACAAGAGCTACTGGGGGTAATACAGGAGGCCCAGCAGAAATTCATCTCAAGGAAGAAGAAATATACTGAGGAGAGAACAAGGTAACTGTGGATGACAAGGGAAGTCAGGGACAGCATAAAAGCAAAAGGAAAAGCATACAATGTGATGAATATTAATGGGAAGCCAGAAGATTGGGAAGCCTTTAAAAATCAGCAGAGGCGAACTACAAAAAAACAATAATGGGGGAGAAGATGAAGTATGAGGGTAAGCTACCACATAATATAACAGACAATTGCAAGAGGTTATTTTTAGATATCTGAAAGTAAGAGAGAGGCAAGATTAACTGCTGGAAAATGAGGCTGGAGAAGTAGTAATGGGGAACAAAGAAGTAGTGGAGGAACTGAATAGGGACTTGGCATCAGTTTTCACAGGGAAGCCACCAGCAGCATACCAGAACTTGAAGAGAGTTGGGGGCAGAGGTGAGTGTAGTAACCATCACTAAGGAGAAGGTGCTGGGGAAGCTGAAAGATCTGAAGGTGGATGAATCAACCAGACCAGATGGACTGCACCCCAGAGTTCTGAAAGAGATAGCTGAGGATTTTTTAGAGGCACTTGTGGTGATCTTTCAGGAATTGCTGGAGTCAGGGAGGATCCCAGAGGACAGGAAAATGGTTAATGTAGCATCCCTGTTTAAGAAGGGAAGGAGGCAGCAGCCGGGAAATGATAGGCTGGTTAGCACGACCTTGGTCATTGATAAGATTTTAGAGTGCATTGTTAAGGTTGAGATTGTGGAATACTTGCAAGTGCATGATAAAATAGAACTGAATCAGCCCAGCTTTGTCTAGGGGAGGTCATGCCTGACAAATCTGTTAGAATTCTTTCAGTTCATTCTTTGTGTGGATGTACCGACTAGGGAAGGTGCAAAACTTGACTTACTCTTGGGAAATAAGGCAGGGCAGGTGTCAGTGGGGGAACACTTTGGGGCCAGTGACCGTAATTCTATTCGTTTTAAAATAGTGACGGAAAAAGATAGACTGGACCTAAAAGTTGAAGTTCTAAATTGGAGGAAGGCTAATTTTGATGGTAATAGGTAAGAACTTTCAAAAGCTGATTGGGGGCAGATGTTCGCAGGTAAAGGTAAGCTGGAAAATGGGAAGCCTTCAGAAATGAGATAACGAGAATCCAGAGAAAGTATATTCCTGTTAAGGTGAAAGGAAAGGCTGGTAAGTATAGGGAAAACTGGATGACTAAAGAAATTGAGGGTTTGCTTAAGAAAACGAAGGAAGCATATGTCAGGTATAGACAGGATAGATCGAATGAATCCTGAGAAGAGTATAAAGGAAGTAGGAGTATACTTAAGAGGGAAATCAGGAGGGCAAAAGGGGGACATGAGACAGCTTTGGCAAATAGAGTTTAGGAGAATCCAAAGGGGTTTTATAAATACATTAAGGACAAAAGGGTAACTAGGGAGAGAATAGGGCCTCTCAAAGGCGGCCTTTGTGTGGAGCTGCAGGAGATGGGCGAGATACTAAACGAGTAGTTTGCATCAGTATTTACAGTAGAAAAAGACATGGAAGATATAGAATGTAGGGAAATAGATGGTGATATCTTGAAAAATGTCCATATTACAGAGGAGGAAGTGCTAGATGTCTTGAAACACATAAGAGTGGATAAATCCCGAGGACCTGATCAGGTTTACCCTAGAACTCTGTGGGAAGCTAGAGAAGTGATTGCTGGGCCTCTTACTGAGATGTTTGTATCATCAATAGTCACAGGTGAGGTGACGGAAGACTGGAGGTTGGCTAACGTGGTGCTGCTGTTTAAAAAAGGTGGTAAGGACCAGCCAGGGAACTATAGACCAATGAGCCTGACATTGGTGGTGGGCAAATTGTTGGAGGGAATCTTGAGGGACAGGATGTACATGTATTTGGAAAGGCAAGGACTGATTAGGGATAGTCAACATGGCTTTGTGTGTGGGAAGTCATGTCTCACAAACTTGATTGAGTTTTTTGGAGAAGTAACAAAGAGGATTGATGAGTGCAGAGCGGTAGATGTGATCTGTATGGACTTCAGTAAGGCATTCAACAAGATTTCCCATGGGAAACTGGTTAGCAAGTTAGATCTCATGGAATACAGGGAGAACTAGCCATTTGGATACAGAACTGGCTCAAAGGTAGGAGACAGAGGGTGGTGGTACAGGGTTGTTTTTCAGACTGGAGGCTTGTGACCACAAGGATCGTTCTTGGGTCCTCTACTTTTTGTCATTTATATAAATGATTTGGATGCGAGCATAAGAGGTACAGTTAGTAAGTTTGCAGATGACACCAAAATTGGAGGTGTAGTGGACAGCGAAGAAGGTTACCTCAGATTACAACGGGATCTTGATCAGATGGGCCAATGGGCTGAGAAGTGGCAGATGGAGTTTAATTTAGATAAATGCAAGATGCTGCAATTTGTGAAAGCAAATCTTAGCAGGACTTATCCACTTAATGATAAGGTCATAGGGAGTGTTGCTGAACATGTGGCTGTACAGGACGTTGGTTAGGCCACTGTTGGAATATTGCGTGCACTTCTGGTCTCCTTCCTATCGGAAAGATGTTGTGAAACTTGAAAGGGTTCAGGAAAGATTTACAAGGATGTTGCCAGGGTTGGGAGATTTGAGCTATAGGGAGTGGTTGAACAGGCTGGGGCTGTTTTCCCTGGAGCGTCAGAGACTGAGAGGTGATGTTGTAGAGGTTTATAAAATCGTGAGGGGCATGGATAAGATAAATAGACAAAGTCTTTTCCCGG
>NC_057721.1:67300273-67319518 GCF_004010195.1 Chiloscyllium plagiosum | reverse complement strand
ATAGGTTTAGGGTGAGAGGGGAAAGATATAAAAGAGATCTAAGGGGCAACGTTTTCATGCAGAGGGTGGTACGTGTATGGAATGAGCTGCCAGAGGTAGTGATGGAGGCTAGTTCAATTACAACTTTTAAAAGGCATCTGGATGGGTATATGAATAGGAAGGGTTTGGAGGGATATGCGCCGTGTGCTGGCAAGTGGGACTAGAGTGGGTTGGGATCTCTGGACGAGTTGGACCGAAGGGTGTGTTTCCATGCTGTACATCTCTGTGATTCTAGGTAACGAGCAAATTAGACAAAGGAGAGGCAGCAGTCATGATCTGTTTCGACTTCCAGAAGAACTTTGACAAGGTGCTACTCAGGAGGCTGCTTAATAAGAGCCCATGGTGTTAGGGGCAAGTTACTGGCATGGATGGAGGATTGGCTGTCTGGCAGAAGGGAGAGAGTGAAGATAAAGGAGTCTTTTTCAGGATGGCAGCTGGTGACTAGAGGAGTTCCGCAGAGGTCAGTGTAGGGACTACAACTATTCATAGTTATAACATTATACATTAATGATATGGATGAAGAAACTGAAGGCATAGAAGTGGCAGGTGGAATGCAGTGTTGAAAGGTGTGAGGTTATGAACTTTGAGAGGAAGAATAGAGGCATAAATGGGGAAAGGCTTCAGAAATCTGAAACACAAAGGGACTTGGGACTCTGAGTTCAGGATATTTTCAGTGTTAACATGTAGGTTCAGTTGGTAGTTAGGAAGGCAAATACAATGTTAGTGTTCATTTCAAGAGGGCGACAGTAGAAGAGCAAGGATATACAGCTGAGGCTGTGTAAGGGCCTGGTCAGGCCACATTTGGAATATTGTGAACAGTTTTAGGCCCCGTATCTAAGGAAGGATGTGCTGGCATTAGAAGCAGTCTAGAGGGAGTTTATGAGTATGGACTTGTTCTAAAAGGAGCAGTTGAGGACTCTGGGTCTGTACTCAATAGAGTTTATAAGGATGAGGGGGAATCTGATTGAAACTTCTAGAATACCAAAAGGCGTGGACATAGAGAAAGTGTTTCCATTAGAGAGACTAGAACTTGAGGGCACAGCCTCAGAATGGAGGGACGACCCTTTGATACTGAGATGAGGACAAATGTTTTCAGCCAGAGGGTAGTGAATCTGTGGAATGCACTGCCACAGAAGGCTGTGGAAGCCAGGTTATCGAGTGTATTTAAAACAGAGATAGAGAGGTGCGTGGTTAGTAATGGGATCAAGGGTTATGGGGAGAAAGGAGAAGAAAGGGGTTGAGAAAGCTATCATCCATGATCAAATGGCGGAGCAAGTGTGATTGGTGAAATGGCAGACTTCTGCTCCTGTGTTGTATGTGTCTTCTAGGACAGGTTGATAGGGTGTTTAAAAAGCATATGGGACACTTTAATCTGTGCCATGACTGATATATTTTATGAATAAGGAGGTTATGTTGGAGCTCTAGACAGGCTACAGCTGGAATAGGAGAAAGTGACGACTGCAGATGCTGGAGATCAGAGTCCAAGAGTGTGGGTGCTGGAAAAGCACAGCCGGTCAGGCAGCATCTGAGGAGCAGGAGAATTGATGTTTCAGACATAAGCCCTTCATCTGATGAATTCCTGATGAAAGGCTAATGTCTGAAACAATGATTCTTCTGCTCCTTGGTTGTTGCCTGACCTGCTGTGCTTTTCCAGCACCACACTCTTGGACTAGCTGGAATACTGTGTGCAGTTCTGGTTGCCTCACTGTAGGAAGGATGTGGTTGTCCTGGAGTGGATATGGAGGAGCTTCACCAGGATGTTTATAAAATAGAGGTTTATAAAATCATGAGGGGCATGGATAGGGTAAATAGACAAGGTCTTTTCCCTGGAGTGGGGGAGTCCAGAACTAGAGAGGATGAGAGAGGAAAGATATAAAAGAGACCTAAGGGGCAACTTTTTCAGGCAACAGATGATTGGAATGAGCTGCCAGGGGAAGTGGTGGAGGCTGGTACAAATGCAACATTTAAAAGGCATTTGGATGGGTATAAGAAAAGGAAGGGTTTGGAGAGTTATGGGCCAGGTGCTGGCAGGTGGGACTAGGTTGGGTTGGGATATCTGGTCAGCATGGACAAGTTGGACTGAAGGGTTTGTTTGCATGCTGTACATCTCAATGACTCTATGTTCCCTGGGATGGAGCATTTTAGCTCTGAAGAGAGGCTGGATAGGCTCAGGTTGTTTTCTTTAGAGCAGAGAAGGCTGAGAGGGGACTGATTGAGGTGTATAAGATTGTGAGGGGACTTTAGTGAGGTTTTCTGCAAGTTTGCATCAAGTAAGGTAAAGTCGCTCTAGTCTTACCAGACCACAGGGCTGTTCTCTCATTGGAGATGAGATGACGGGTGGTGGTTTAACCTGAGGGTCACCACAGTTTTGACCAAAGGGAGCTTGAGAAGGAGAGTCCTTCATGGTAATCTTAGACAGTGCAGGAATTGAACCACACTGTTGGAATTACTCTGCATTGCAAATCAGCCATCCAACCAACTGAGCTAACCAACTCTCCTATAAGGTTGGTTCGCATCATGGCCAGCTGTTGAAATTTGAAGGTCTAGTTGCAATATTTCCTCAGCAGCATCATTACCTGGTAGATCACTGTCCATTCCTCATTTGCAGGGTTCATTAGGGTGACTCCATTTGTTCAGCAGCACGCCACTTTTAACACAGTAGCATTCAGGGGCTGCCATTACCCTGGCTTTGGTGTGTGCTCTCTGAGTTTATGTTTCTAGCAGTGGGTCATCTTGTTGGGCTGCCACCAAGGAACACCTATCTCATTACCTCCTGGAAGGTCTTCTAGACTCCTGAGAAAGATTTCAGAAAATCAGATTGACGGGTTTTCTCTCAGCGACAGTCAGCACCCACAGCTCTTTCTCTGAGACGAACCTGAAAGGAGTCAGGGAGAAATTGTTTAAGAAGCGCTGCTAGGAGCCCAGTGGTAGTGTCCCTTCCTGTGGACCAGGAGGCCTGAGCTCAAGTCCCACTTGCTCTAGAGAGTGTGTAATAGCATCTATGAACAGGTTAAATTAGAAAAGACATTAAGAAGTTCAGGACTTGCTTTCGGCCAGACAAGAAGGGACATGGACGCTGTGCCAGGATTCCCTTTGTGGGAAGGCCAGGCATGAATTTGTGGGCGACGGTTCCAAGTTTGGTGGTAATGGTAGCTTGACTTTGCAGCCAGTCCACACACATCCATGTACCCCACCGCCTATCCCACCTGAGGTTCAGGCCGGGCCTTCTGTACTCCTGTGGTGCGCAATGAAAGGGAGTGATCGGTCGTGTGTGAGGCGGTGTGTGTTTGGATGGTACAGTGCATGGTGTGAGGCCAGTGCATACTGCGTATCTCCCTCTGCCTGTATCCTGCCGAGATATTGCCACTTTGTTGTTGGCTGTCCCCCCCTCCGCAACCACTGCGCTGGTTCCCCCCTCATTGCCCACTTGCCTTTTTTGGTTCACCTACCTCATTGATCCTACCAGTAGCATGTGCTTGACCATGTCTGAGTACACATGGCTGATAATAGTGAAACTGCAAATGGCTCATTAAATCAGTTATGGTACCTTTGATCACTCCAAACATTACTTGGATAACTGGTAATTCTAGAGTTAATATATGCAAGTGAGCGCTGACCTACATGGAGATATATCTATGACTCTCTAATAAAGAGGTACGGTGCCTTCATGCTTGATTAACTTTCTTGTAAAATTTCTTGCTCAATAACATTTCATAATTCTGGTTGACACCCTGGTCCGTCAATTGAATTAATGAGGTTATGTTCACTGGGTTAACTCAACAGTTATCCAGCAAAGTAATTTAGCATCTGTAATATTGTGTATTTAATGCAGAGTGCCTTTAACAGCTTTGTTTGAATCAGGCTTCAGCATTGATTCGTTTGGGGCCTTATTGTGGATGAGGCAACATTACATTCGTTCATCAAACTTTTCAATTTTTATTCTTTGTGGTACGTCCAGAAGTGCCATTTTTCTATTTTAACATAAACACAACTCTGATGTGCATCTTCTTCTACTTCCTTTGGGTTTATTGGATGCCATAATGAGGTTGGGGGTTTATAATTCACAATAATGCACAATGTAATACCAATGCAGTCCTCACTTTCTCCTAATGTAATACCAAAAGCAAGTTTGCAGTCGTAAAGGCAAGACACAAATCATGGGGAGTTACCAACGACCAGGATTACCAACACCTTTAGTTGAAGCTTGCCTATCGGAGGTGAAACATCAATATTCTGAAATCTTCAGGATCTGCACATCTTTAGGATGGTTTCTGTGGTAAAGTATCAACTCATGTTAGATGGGGTGAGATCAGAAATTCTGAGCATTCCGTTGGTACAGTTCCAGGTGATACAGTTTATTTGGAGAAAATAACAGCAGGTTAACATTTCAACTGGCAACCCTTTGGCAGACTGAATCAGATTACACATGGAAATCACTTAATTGCCTCTTCCCATTCAGATGCTCACTTTGTCTTGCTTTTTGTATTTTGCTGATTTACAAGCCTCTGCCAGTTTGTTTCTTCCTGCTTTCTGATCAGCTCTGTCTGGGGGAGTCCGAACTGCCAGAGCACCCTTATCAACCAGACTTGGCTAGCTTTCTTTACATGCGGAGGAATTGCATTGACTTTATATTCCTGATGATCTTTTCCTCAACTTGTCACTAATAGTTTTGGTATTTATTCAGGAACTAACTAGAAGTTCGATAAAACATTTCCCTGTGATGTGATTTTCTTCAGACTGAAGTTTAATTGTATTTGTGTCTTCCTCACCAGAAAGATAAATATTCAGTGGAGTCCAGAGAGCAGAGCTTCAACTGAAAGCACGACAGAGCAGAGTTTGCCTTGCTCTACATTTCTAATTGCTGTTGGACAGAATGCTGTAGGTGAGTGAGGAAGGTGCTGATGGGGTCTCCAGGTGGGAACTGTTGTCAGATTATATTTCTCCTTCAGTCTAGGACCACATTGTTTGAATATCACGTTGTTGATGATCTGATTTATGTGCTGATCTTATGATTGTCTTCCATTCGTTTTAAAAGAAACATTTCACATTGCATGCACCTCCCCCTTGTACTGTATCCTTGCTCTACTGCAATCAAACATGGCCAGGCTTTCTCAGAATTCAAGTAGCTCCAGAACAATGCAAACTTTCAGCTCCCCTCGGTCTGCCTGTCTCTGTCCCCTCGGTCTGTCAGTCTGTCTGTCTCTTTCTCCCCCCTCAATCTGTGTTTCTCTCTGTCTCCCCTCGGTCTGTCTCTCTTTGTCCCTTTGGTCTGTCCCTCTCGCTCCCCTCGGTCTGTCTCTCTCACCCCTCTGTCTGTCCCTCTGTCTCCCCTAGGTCTGTCCCTCTCTCTCCCCTTGGTCTGTCCCTAACTCTTCTCTTGGTCTGTCCCTCCTGGTCTGTTTTCTTACAATTTTATTAGTATTTATTAATCCACAAACTGGCTGGCTGAGCATTTAGAGTTACAGAGATCTACAGAAGTAGTCCTTTTGGCCCATCAAACTGATCAAAAGCAACCACCAGATATTCTAATCCTGTTTTCTAGCACCCGGCCAATGGCCTTGTATGCCTTGGCATTGGAAGTGTACCTCTAAATACTACTTCAATGGGATGAGGGTTTCTGCCTCTCCACCCTTACAAGCAATGAGTTCCAGATTCCTACCACCCTCTGCGTGAAAAAGTTTGTCCTTAC
Source organism: Chiloscyllium plagiosum (assembly GCF_004010195.1). Classification (NCBI taxonomy): domain Eukaryota; kingdom Metazoa; phylum Chordata; class Chondrichthyes; order Orectolobiformes; family Hemiscylliidae; genus Chiloscyllium; species Chiloscyllium plagiosum. Next base: position 67,313,790 of record NC_057721.1, on the reverse strand, counting down.
CTTCTCTCTAAACCTTCTGCCCCTTCCCTTAAAGCTGTGCCCCTGGTCATTGATCCCTGTGTCAAGGGGAAATGTTTCTTCTTATCTACCCTATCTGTGTCCCTCATAATTGTATACATCACTATCATGTCTCCTCTGCTCTGAGGAAAATAACCTCAATCTATCCAATCTCTCTTCATAACTGAAACTCTCCAGCCTGGAGAACATCCTGGTAAATCTCTGCACCCTTTCTAGTGCACTCACAATCCTCCTATAATGTGGATTCCAGAACTGCGCACAGTACTCCAACTGTGGCCAAACCAAGGTTATATTATCAGTCCAGCATAAACTCTGCCTCAGCTAATAAAGGCTCATATTCATATGCCTCCTTCATCACTTTATATTCCTGTCCCACTACCTGAAATGACCGATGTGCATGCACATCAGGGTCCCTTTGATCCTCAGTGCTTCCCGGCGTGGAACTGTTCACCACATATTCCTTTGCCTTGTTTGTCCTGCCCAAGTGCATCACAGTACACTTATCCAGATTGAATTTCATTTGCCGCTGATCAGCCCATCTGACCAGCCAGTCTATATCCATCTGTAACCTAAGGCTGTCCCCCTCACTCTTTACCATCCCCACCAATTTTTGTATCATTCATAAACTGACTGAGCAAGGGCCCCATCTTCCAGTCACAACAACACCCCTCTGCCTTCTGCCACTCAGCTAATTCTAATTCCAATTTGCCAAATTTCCTTTGATCCCATGGACTTTTACCTTTACTATCAGTCTCCCGTGTGGGAGCTTAACAAAGGTCTTGCCCTTATAGAAAGTCCAAGTAGACAACATCAAAAGCTTTGCTCTCATCTACACATCTCTGAAAAATTCAGTCATGTTGGTCAGACATGACCTTCCCTTAACAAAGCTGTGCTGCCTGTTCTTGATTAATTCCTGCCTCTCCAAATGCACATAAATTTATATCTTAGAATTGCTTCCAATATTTAATTATTAATTATTTCTAAATAAGAAGGTGGTGGTGAGGTGCCTTCTTGAACCACTACACTCCTCTCTTTATTAAAATGTAAGTGCTGATTTCCCTGATTGCTTCTCCATTTACTTTGCTGTTGTACCCTCAGTGATTCAATATACAGCAATGACTAAATTAATTCTGTTATTGACTTCTGCTGTTCCTTTTAACAGGTTTTCTGAACTCCTTTGTTCAATGCTCGGGGAGCTGGGAAATAATTGGAGCAGTTACGCTGTGGAATGAGAGAGTTAAAGGCACAGATACCATAAATCAGCAGTTTACCACTGACACATCATGTCTTCTCTACCGGCTGACATCCAATCCAATGGTCTGTTCACTGATTTGTTGAGTGTGTCTGGATATCTGACAATCTGTTAAAATGTGTGTGGAAGAGACAGTTGCCCCATCTACTGACTCGTTTCTCATTCCTGTTTAAGTGCTTATTATTGTTAAGCTGGAGAGGGTTCAGAAAAGAATTACCAGGATATTGCCAGGAATGGAGGGTTTGAATTATAAGGAGAGACTGGATTGGCTAGGATTTTTTTCACTAGAGCATTGGAGATTGAGAGGTGACCTTATAGAGATTTATAAAATTATGAGGAGTATAGATAAGGTGAATAGCAGGTCTCTTTTCCATAGGGTGGGGACATTTCAAGAGTAAGGGGTATATTTTTAAGGTGAGAGGAGAAAAAGTTTAAAAAGACCTGACAGGAAGTCTTTTACACAGTGAGTGGTTTATGTGTGGAATGATGTTCTAGATGAGATGGTGGATGCAGGTACAGTTACAACATTAAAAAGACATTTTGACATGCATGAATAAGAAATGTTTGGAGGGATATGGGCCAGTGTATTAGTAGTTTAGTTTGGGATTATAGTCCACATGGACTGATTGAATTGAAGGATCTGTTTTCGTACTGTATGATTATATAACTTCAAATTCAGCCTTCACAAGCTCAGTCTGACCTGATGGGTAAGACTGTTGCAAGTGGACTGACTGTGATGCTGCCAGACTGGCTTCCTTCAAGAATCATAGTGCAATTTGATCTGAACCTTGCTAAATATTTAGACATGTCGCCATCACAGCTAGTGATGAGCAGTGGGAGACCTGGTGGCTTTTTCTTCAGTCTGAATAGTCCTGTGAACCACATACTGGGTGAACAATGATTGATGTTTGACTGGGTTCAGTGCCACAATTTACCTTTTCAAACTCTCGTCCCTGTTCTATGTGAAGGATATTGCAAATTGATGGAAGTAAGGCACAGAGAGTGCAGAATCCCATGTCACCCCAGGGTAATAGATTTATTCTGTGGTGTTTTCATTAGAAGCTGTACTATTCTGCTCTTTGATCAATGTAGCAGAATCCCAAAACCCACTCACCAGTTCGGTCCTAAGTTGGTCAATGTTGTGAATGAACTAATATCTTCATCAGTATCGATTCCTGTTTTGTCTGTGAATGTTGCTGTTTTTCATGTTTATGTCTTGCAGTAATTCCTGCTATCAGGCTGTTAAAATTCCTCAAGGTGAAGCAGTATCTACACTTTCAAAACAGATCCTAAGATCTTAAAAAGTGCCATAGAAATGTACATTGCTCAAATTCCATATTTCAGGAAACATTGCTGAAAAAATATTTATTTTGCCAAAGCTTTTCATCTTGCACTCATCAGGATATTTACAACAGGATGAACAGAGTGTCATATAGTATAGAATGTTATTTGCTTTAAAGTAGTGGTTTTGTGAAGGTCCTGAGTGTCATTTTTCAGCAATGCCCAGGTATTGTCTTTTAATGCGCTGTCTCTTTTCTTACAGATTCTAACCTGCCATTGTAACTGTTATGTGGCTGAGGATCAACTCTTCCAGTGGACTGAGAAGGTACAGGATGCTTTGACTGTTCCACTTTTGCATCAGTGTCACCGGAATTTTTGTAAGATGCGTGGCACAAGACTAATGCTGTATATATTGGTTTACATTTTTGTTCATGGAACAGCAACAGATTGGGAATATGTAGCGTTATCCTGGAGTTTGGCTGATAATCCAGAACAAATTGAGTGTGCATCTCTCTGGGGCTGTTTGAGAATTTGAATTCAGTTTAAATTAATCCCAAAAGAAAAGGCTGGTGTTTGTAAAGTGATCATGAAATACACAGATTGTCAGAAAACCCTAAATAGTACATTAATAACCTTTAGGGTAGAGAATTTACTGTCCTTACTTGGTCTGGGTGACTCTAGTTCCATATTAATGTGGAGCTGCTTATTTGTCTTCCACTGAATTCTACAAAGTAGAAATCCGAGTAACACCTTACCACTGACACCCAAATCCTATATATTAATAAAGAAACAAAATACTAATAGACACCTTTCACTGCCTCTTTTGTGAAGCTGAATTTTTAATTTTTGTATATGGCAGAAGGATAATTAAATGTACCTACTAGAGAAAGAACAAAACCTGACCTGCTCCTGGGAAATAAGGCAGGCCAAGTGACTGACGTGTTACTAAGAGAACACTTTGGGATCAGTGATCATAATTCTATTAGCTTTAAAATAGTTATGGTAAAGGAAAGGCCTTCCATATGAAAGTTTATTGGAATAAGGCAAATTTTAATGGCATGAGATAAGAATTGCCAAAAGTTAATTGGAGTAGACTGTTTGCAGGTAACAGAGTGACTAACAAGTGGGAGGCTTTCAAAAGTGTGATGACGAGAGTTCAGAGCATTATGTTCCTGTTAGAGTTAAGGGTGAAGCTGGTACAAATAGGGAACAATGGATGAATAAAAATCAAGAATAAGAAAGAGTCATATATTTGATATAGACTACTGGGATCCAGTGAATCTCTTGAAGAGTATAAAAGGTGTAGGGATATTCTTAGGAAAATAAGGAGGACAGCAGGGGGACATGAAATAGCCTTGGCAGATAAGGTTAAGGATAATACAAAGAGATTCTACAAGTACATTAAGAGGAAAAGCACAAGTAAGGAGAGAATAGGACCCCTTAAGATCAACGAGGTTGTCTATGTGCTGAACCTCAGCAGATGGAAGAGATACTGAATGAATATTTCACGTCAGTTTTTACTGTGAAGAAAGAAATAGAGGCTAGAGAATTCGGGGAAATAAATGTTGAATTTTTGAGAACCGTTCACATTACAGAAGAGAAAGTGTGAGAGGTCTTAGAAAACATAAAAGTGGATAAATCTCTGGTGTGGTGTTGCTGCTCCTTGTACAAGGTCATGGTGTCCTTGGTTTTTTTTCAGCGAGATTGTACAAGACATAGACTCCGAAAAGTCTAAGTTTGAAGGGTTTTAAGGCCAATTTGATTATAACTAATGGATACTGCCTCAGACAAAAGGCTTTCAAGTTTTTAGAAAAAGTTTAAAAAAACACTTGTACAATGAAAGTTCCCCCACCTCAGCTTTTCTCTGGTTTGATTTGATTTTGGCAGTCCGGCTGTTCACTGAAAGCAGTCAGGCACTTTTGAAGCTGTTGGACCCAAAGAAGCAGGCCTATGCTGATCTTCTCTCTCTGAGGAAAAAGGCTCTCACTGTCCACCCTATCTGATCCTCTGATTATCTTATATGTCTCAATTAAGTCACCTCTCAACCTTCTTCACTCTAATGAAAGCAGCCTCAAGTCCCTCAGCCTTTCCTCAAAAGACCTTCCGTCCATACTAGACAACAACCTAGTAAAACTCCTCTGAACCCTTTCCAAAGCTTCTACATCCTTCCTATAATGCGGTGACCAGAACTATATGCAATACTCCAAGTGTGGCCGCACCAAAGTTTTGCACAGCTGCAGCATGACCTCGTGGCTGCGAAACTCAATCCCTTGACTAATAAGAGCTAACACATCGTATGCCTCCTTAACAACCCTATCAACTTGGGTGGCAATTTTCAGGGATTTATTCATGGACACCGAGATCTCTCTGCTCATCTACAATGCCAAGAATCTTACCATTAACCCAGTATTCTTTATTCCTGTTGCTCCTTCCAAAGTGGATCAGTTTACACTTTTCCACATTAAACTCCATTTGTTGCCTCTCAGCCCACCCAGCTCTGTAGCTTATCTGTGTTCCTCTGTAACATCCTTCAGCACTGTCCACAACTCCACCGACCTTAGTGTCATCTGCAAATGTACTAATCCATCCTTCTACGCCCTCATCCAGGTTACTTATAAAAATGACAAACAGCAGTGGACCCAAAACAGATCCTTGTGGTACACCACTAGTAACTGAACTCCAAAATGAACATTTCTCATCAACTACCACCCTCTGTCTTCTTTCAGCTAGCCAATTTCTGCTAAATCACCCTCAGTCCCATGTCTCCGTATTTTGTGCAATAGCCTACAGTGGGGACCCTTATCAAACACCTTACTGAAATCCATATACACCACACCAACCGCATTACCATCATCCACCTGTTTGGTCACCTTCTCAAAGAATTCAATAAGGTTTGTGAGGTATGACCTACCCTTCACAAAACCATGTTGACTGTCCCTAATCAACTTATTCCTTTCAAGATGATTATAAATCCTATCACTTATAACCTTTTCCAACACTTTTCCCACAACTGAAGTAAGGTTCACTGGTCTATAATTTCCAGGGTTGTCTCTACTCCCCTTCTTGAACTAGGGGACAACATTTGCTATCCTCACTTCTGGCAATATTCCAGTAGACAATGACAACATAAAGATCAAAGCCAAAGGCTCTGCTGTCTCTTCCCTGGTTTCCCAGAGAATTTGAGGAGGATAAATCCCATCTGGCCCAGGTGACTTATTGATCTTCACACTTTCCACAATTGCTAACACCTCCTACTTGTGAACCTCAATCCTTTCTAGTCTAGTAACCTGACTGAATTCAGTATTCTCCTCGACAACATTGTCTTTTTCCAGTGTGAATACTGACAAATAATATTCAGTTAACACTTCTCCTATCTCCTCCGGACTCCATGCACAACTTCCCATTACTGTCCTTGATTGGCCCTAATCTTACTCTCGTCATTCTTTTATTCCTGATTTACCTACAGAAAGCTTTAGGGTTTTTCTTGATCCTATCTGCCAACGACCTCTCATGTCCCCTCCTGGCTTGTCTTAGTTCTCTCTTTAGGTCTTTCCTGGCTAGCTTGTAACTCTCAAGCGCCCTAACTGAGCCTTCACGTTTCATCCTAACATAAGCCTTCTTCTTCCTCTTGACAAGAGATTCAACTTCCTTAGTAAGCCATCGCCCCCTCACTCGACCACTTCCTCCCAGCCTGAGAGGTACATACTTATCAAGGACATGCAGTAGCTGTTCCTTGAATAAGCTCCACATTTCAATTGTGCTCATCACCTGCAGTTTCCTTCCCCATCATCTGCATCCTAAATCTTGCCTAATCACATCATAATTGCCTTTCCCCAGCAATAACTCTTGCCTTGCGGTATATATCTATCCCTTTCCATTGCTAAATTAAACATAACCGAACTTTGCTCACCTACATCCAAATCTAACACCTGGCCAGGTTTATTACCCAGTACCAAATCCAATGTGGCCTTGCCTCTTGTTGGCCTGTCTACATACTGTGTCACAAAACCCTCCTACACATGTTGAACAAAAACTGACCTATCTGAAGTACTCAAACTATAGTATTTCCAGTCAATATTTGGAAAGTTAAAGTCCGCCATAACAATTAGCCTGTTACCCTCACTCCTATTCAGAATCATCTTTGCTATCCTTTCCTCTACATCTCTGGAACTATTCAGAGGCCTATAGAAAACTCCCAAGAGGGTGATCTCTGCTTTCCTGTTTCTAACCTCAGCTCATAATACCTCAGTAGACGAGTCCTCAAATGTCCTTTCTGCCACTGTAATACTGTCCTTGACTAACAATGCCTCACCTCCCCTTCTTTTACCATCTCTTCTCTTACTGAAACATCTAACTCCCGGAACCTGCAACAGCCATTCCTGTCCCTGCTCTATCCATGTCTCCAAGATGGCCACAACATTGAAGTCCCAGGTGCCAACCCATGCTGTATATTCACCCGCCTTATACCAGATGCTCCTGGCATTGAAGTAAACACACTTCAAACCACTTTACTGCTTGCCGGGGCACTCTTGTGACCTTGAAACCATATTTCTGACCTCACTGCTCTCAACCTCCTGGACACTGGATCTATAATTTAGGTTCCCATCCCCCTGCTGAATTAGCTTAAACCCTCCAAATGAGCATTAGCAAATTTCCCCCCCAAGGATATTGGTACCCCTCTGGTTCAGGTGGAGACCGTCCTGTTTGTAGAGGTCCCACCTACCCCAGAATGAGCCTCAATTATCTAGGTATCCGAAACCCTCCCTCCTGCACCATCCCTGTAGCCACATATTCAACTGCTCTCTCTCTCTCTCTCTCTCTCTATTCCTTGCCTCGCTAACACGTGGCACGGGCAACAAACCAAAGATAACAACTCTGTTCGAGCTCCAAGCTTCCACCCTAGCTTCCTGCATTTCTGCCTTAAATCCCCATCCCTTTTTCTACCCATGTCGTTAGTGCCTATATGGCCCACGACTTGGGGCTGCTCCCCCTCCTCCTCAAGGATCCCAAAAACATGATCCGAGACCTTTAATACCAAGGGGTGTTTATGTGATTGTTGCAAGTATTTAGAACATCATCATTAAGTTGGAATGATCTGTTGGATTTTTGGATAGGTTAAGTTATTCAGTATTCTGTTCTCTTTTATTTGTGTTTCATTCAGTAAGCTTGTAAAAAAAATCTGTTTTGTTTAAAACTAAGTGGTTTGACCAGCTGCATTACTCTTAGAATATCTGCGTTACACTTGATTTAAACAACTAGCAAAGTTATGGTCTGGGCCACTTTCTTGAAATGGTTTGAGGGGGTCTGGCCTGGTCTATAACAGATTGGGAGCTCGTCTGGGATTTGCTCTATAATTCCAAATTGGGATTGGATTGTTGGATTCAAAGGCAGCGAGTGGTAGGTGTTAGTATGTTTTGTTCCGGGTGTTGAATTTGGTTGGTTTAAACAGTGCTTGGGATAGCAATGGCTCTTTCAATCACCAGGAGTTTTCTTGGGGTGGAAGAAGTGACTTTGGGGGTTTTACAAAACGTGATTAAGGCCAAGCTGCTGGAATTAGCAGACAAGCTGGAGTTGGAGTTGCCCTTCCGTGAGGAAAGGAGAGATAACTACAGCAATAGCTCAGAATTAAAATTTGCTGGAAATGCCATCAGAATCTTTAGAGCTGGGTAAAATTCAATTGAAAATGAAGCAACTTGAGTTCGAGGCAGAAGACAAGCAAAGGACAAGAGAAATGAAACAATTTGAATTAGGATTAAAAGCAGAGGTAAGAGAAAACGAACGAATTGCTTCAGCAGGACAAAAAGGAAAAGAGAGAGAAAGAGATAATAAAGGAGAGAGAGGAAAGGAAAGAGAAAAAGTTTGAACTTTAGAAATTGGCACTTAGACAGGAAAGTCAGCTTAAAATGATGGAGATGAAGGCTGAGGTGAGCTTAGTGAGGAAGAAGGTTAGCATGAGCAAACCCATGATAGCCAAAGGCCTGGTGAGAAACTATTTAAATATATTCAAGCATTGCCTAAATTTGATGAAAAGGATGTGAAAGCCTTTTCCATTTCATTTGAAAAGGTGGCTTAACAAATGCGGTGGCCAATGACCATGTGGGTTGTGTTGATCCAAACAAAACCTGTAGGTCGAGCTAGTAAGGTATTCATATCACTATTAGAGGAGGTACCTGGGGCATATGAGGAGGCGAAGAAAGCCATCTTAAGTGGAGATGAGCTTGTGCCAGAAGCCTACAGACAACATTTCAGGAATCTAAGGAGGGATCCTGGTCAAACCTACTTTGAGTTTGAAAGGATCAAACAAAATAATTTTGATGGGTGGATAAGAGCTTTAAAAATAGAGCAAACTTATGACGCTCTTAGATGATTATTTTGGAGGAGTTCAAAAATTCACTTTCTGAAATAGTGAGAACTCTTGGGAGAGCAGAGAGTTAAAACAGCAAGATTAGCAGTGAAATGGCTGATGATTATGAATTGGTTCATAAATCAAAGTTTAGCTTCCAAAATCAATTTCAATCTGTGAGGGATCGAAATTGGGGGAAAAAGAAATCCTCATGTGGTAAAGGAAAGTCAGATCTCGGTGAAGTTCTTAAGGGTAACTTACCACAGGATAAAAAAGAAACCCTTGACGGGGAAAGAGAAGTTGAAAAGCTCCGGTGTTTTCACTACAATGAAGGGGGCCACATGAAATCACAGTGTTGGTGGGTTAGGGAAAGCGCTGGGAAGCCAGATGTAGGAAAACAGGATAAGCCAGTGAATTTAGTTGCAGTGGTAATGGAAGCACAGTGGAGGCTAGAAAGCTGCACCAGAATGTACAACCTGGTCAGAGGTTGGTTAACGAGGAAGTGCCAGATCTTCTTAAACTGTAAACCTGTGAAGGTAAAGTTTATTCGCATCGGCCAGGAGCAGCAGGTAAAGTGGATACAATATTGTGAGATACAGAATCCTCTCAATCTGTCATGGTGAAAGATGAGGAGATATTTACCTCTGAAGGACTATTGCCAGAAAAGGTCCTAGTAACAGGAATTCACAGTAAAACAAAAAGCACTCAACCATATAAAGTGAGGTTACAGTGTCCAATGAAGAGTGGAGAAGTCATGGTAGGAGTACTGGACAAACTCTCAGCTCCAGGAGCACAATTTGTCCTTGCTAATGATATAGCTGGTTCACAGGTGGGAGTGCTGCCTACTGTGGTTGAAAAGCCTGTGGAAACTCAGGCAACTGAACTATTGCAGGACGCACATCCTGGGATTTTTCCTGACTGTGCGGTAACGAGGTCACAAAGTCACCAGTTGAAACAGGAGAGATCAAAGAGTACAGATAAGAAAGTTGAAGTGAAATTAGCAGAGATTCTGTTTGATCAGATGGTTGACACAAACCAAGAGCAGATAGATTACACAGCAGACATCTTTAGTTCAGATAAATTGACTGAGTTACAGCCGAAAGGTGAAACTTTAAAACAATTGTATCAAAAGACATACACAGAAAAAGAATTGGAATGTCTCCCTGCATGTTATTATCTTAAAAATGATGTCTTAATGAGGAAATGGAGACCATCATATATTCAGGCAGATGAGATCATCAAGTCATATTGCCAATGGGTTATAGAATGAGGTGATGCAAGTGGCGCATGAGCTTCCACTAAGGGCTCATTTAGGAGTAAGAAAATCTCAAGCTAAAATACAAAAACATTTTTACCGGTCTGGATTGCACAAGGATGCAGTTGAATTTTGCCAGATTTGTCATTTATGTCAGGTAATTGGAAAACTACAGGCAGTAATAAAACTCACACCTTTAATACCTATTCCTGCATTTGAGGAACCTTTCACAAGAGTCTTAACTGATTGCATAGGATCTCTACCTAAAACAAAAAGTGGAATCATTATTTGTTAACTATAATGGATGTGTCCACTAGATTTCCAGAGGCCATTTCACGATGCACTATCAGAGCTAAAAAGATTGTAGAGAAATTACTCAACATTTTCACTGGATATGGACTATCCACAGAGATACAATCAGATCAAGGGCCAAACTTTACATCAAAACTATTCAAGGAAGTTATGGACAACTTAGGAATAAAACAGTTCAAATCTACTGAGTGCCATCCAGAATCACAAGGCGCGCTAGAAAGGTGGCATCAGACATTAAAGACCATGTTGATGGCTTATAGTCAAGTCTATCCAGATGTTTGGGAGAAGGGAATTCTGTTTGTACATTTTGCAATCAGAGATGCACCAAATGAATCAACCAAATTCGGTCCATTTGAATTAGTTTTGGAGCATGAAGTGAGAGGACCACTAAAATTGATTAAGGAGAAATTGATAAGTCAAAGTTCAGGGGCACAGAGCGTGGTAGTTGGCCGGACAGCATTTAAAAGTAACACAGCGTACATTGAAACATGAAGTAGACAAGAAATTAAAAACTCGCAATTTTGTTAGTTCCAGTGATAGGTGAACTGTTAACAGCAAGGTTTAGTGGACTTCATCAAGTCAAAAGGAAATTGAGTGAGGTAAACTATTTGATAAGGACTCCAGACAAAAAGAAATTTCACAGTGTGTCATGGGAATATGCTCAAAAGATATTTTGACTTTGAAGGAAAGCCAAAGGAGAATGTATTATTGGTTATAGCACACAGGGAAGAACTAAGTTCAGAGGAATCTGAATTGGACATTCCTCAAAACTAAATTGGACAATGAGGAAGTTATCAAGAATTGGGATAAATTATTGAGTCACCTTCCAGAGGAAAGTAAAAATGACCTGAGAGAGTTATTACTATCACATGGGGAGATATGTGGAAATAAGCTGTGAACCTAATTATGCATGATGTAGATACAGGAGATGCTGTTCAGATTAAGCAACATTCTTATAGGCATAATCCTCTAAAGTTGGCACTGGTTCAAATGGACTGTGAACGCATGCTCCAAGACGACATAATTGAAGTGAGTTACAGTGACTGGAGCTCACCCATCGTAATGGTGCCAAAACCAGATGATACCCAACAGTTATGTGTGGACTATCACAAAGTCAATGCAGTTATAAACATTGATCCATATCAGATTCCCTGTTTGAAAGACTGTGTTGAGAAGGTGGGACAAGCAACTTATATTTCTAAGTTGGACTTACTCAGAGGATAGTGGCAGGTACCTTTGTCAGAAAGGCAATTTTGGCTTTTGTAATGCGAAATGGACTGTATCAGTTTAGAGTTATGCCATTTGGTATGAAATATGCGGCAGCCACCTTTCAGAGATTGACCAAAAAGGTCATTGTCGGATTACTGAATTGTGTCATCTATATTGATGACCTGGTGAGTTTTAGTCACACACGAAAGGAACATTTGCAACATTTATCAGACTTGTTCAATCGACTTTGGAAGGCAGGCTTGGTGATAAACCTGGTTGAAAGTCAGTTTGCCAAAGACCAGTCACCCTCCTGTGCCATGTTATTGGACATGAACAGATGGCCCCACAGGATGCAAAAACAAAGGTAGTTGGTGAGTTTCTCAACCCCATTGACAAGAAAAGCAGTACAATGGTTCCTGGGATAAAGTGGCTGTCAGAAGGCATTGGACAGCCTAAAAGCTGTGTTAACCACTGCCCCAATATTAGCCACACCTAATTATGCAAAGCCGTTCAAGGTGGATGTCGATACGAGTGATGTGGGTGTTGGTGCTGTGCTCTTGCAGGAAGACAGCGAGAAGATAGAAAGACCTGTTGGGTATTTCTCCAGGAAATTGAACATTCATATGCAGAATTCAAGAGTGGAAGAGGAGGTTTTGAGCTTGGTGTTGGCATTATAACATTCCAATGTTTAAGTTATCACTAATGTGTTTGAGACAATGATACACTTTGATCATAACCCATTGAGATTTATGGAGAAATTTAAGGACAAAAATTTAGGTAAAGCTTGTTGTTACAGCCATTCAATGTGAAAGTTGTGCATGTGGCTGGACCAGAATACATGTTTGCCAATGCATTTCCGAGGCTTGAGTGAGAAATGGAGGTGTATGGTGGCAGGAGTAAAACAGAATGTAGTTGTACATGTTTGCTTGTTTATAGTCAATGCAACGTATGTCGGTGTTGTCATGTACTAACAGATTAAAATTACGGAGTTTTAAAATGAAGACATCTTTGGATATCTGTTAGCTATAATCAAATTGGCCCTAAAACTCTTCAAACATAGACTTTTCGCAGTCTGTGTCTTTTACGACCTCTCAGAAAAAAACAAGGACAACACGGTTTTGTTAAAGGAGCAGCATCATCACAAACACCCCCCCCCCCCCCGCCAACTTAATGAAAATGAACCATCAATATCCAAAGACACAGACTCCGAAAAGTCCTTAAGTTTGAAGAGTTTTAGGACCAATTTGATTATAGCTAACAGATACTGCCTCAGGAAAAAAGGCTTTCAGGTTTTTAGAAAAAACACTTGTACAATGAAAGGGGAGTGGTCAGTTCTCCCAGCTCAGCTTTTCTCTGGTTTGATTCGGTTTAGGCAGTCTGGCTATTCACTGAAAACAGGGAGTCAGTTTTGAAGCTGTTGGACGCAAAGAAGCAGGCCCATGCTGGTCTTTTCTCTCTCTGACCTCCCTCTTATATGGACTTCAGTAAGACATTCGACAAGGTTCCCCATGGGAGACTGATTAGCAAGGTTAGATCTCATGGAATACAGGGAGAACTAGCCATTTGGATACAGAACTGGCTCAAAGGTAGAAGACAGAGGATGGTGGTGGAGGGGTGTTTTTCAAACTGGAGGCCTGTGACCAGTGGAGTGCCACAAGGATCGGTGCTGGGCCCTCTAATTTTTGTCATTTACATAAATGATTTGGATGCGAGCATAAGAGGTACAGTTAGTAAGTTTGCAGATGACAACAAAATTGGAGGTGTAGTGGACAGTGAAGAAGGTACCTCAGATTACAACAGGATCTGGACCAGATGGGCCAATGGGCTGAGAAGTGGCAGATGGAGTT
>NC_057721.1:67280731-67299553 GCF_004010195.1 Chiloscyllium plagiosum | reverse complement strand
GAGGCTGGTACAATTGCAACATTTAAGAGGCATTTGGATGGGTATATGAATAGGAAGGGTTTGGAGGGATATGGGCCAGGTGGGACTAGATTGGGGTGGGATATCTGGTCGGCATGGACGGGTTGGACCAAAGGGTCTGTTTCCATGCTATACATCTCTATGACTCTAACCTGTGTTTGATTTTTCCTTTTGTGCCAAGGGGTCTTATGTGGGGAATGTTGCAAGTATTTGGAACAGCATCATTAAGTTGGGATGATCTATTGGGTTTTCGGATAGGTTAAGTTGTTCAGTATTCTTTTCTCTTTTGTTTGTATTTCAGTTGGTAATCTTGTAAATCAATTTTGTTTTGTTTGAAACTAAGTGGTTTGACCAGCAGCATCGCTCCTGGCATATCCGTCTTACACCTGCATAAAACAGCTAGCAGAGTTAGGGTCTGGGCCACGTTCTTGGAAGTGTTTTGAGGGGGTCTGGCCTGGTCCATAAGTGTATTCGACGATGTTGTGGGAAGTTAGGGAAGAAATTGCGGGTCCCTAGCAGAGATATTTGTATCGTCTATAACAATATGCGAGGTGTGGGAGGACTGGATGGTGTCTAATATTGTGTCTTTATTTAAGAAAGGGAGTAAGGAGAAGGAGAACTATAGTTCTCTGATTTTGGTGGTGTCCGGTGAGTCTGACTTTGGTGGTAGGTAATTCTGAAAAATAGGATTTATATGCATTTGGAGAGGCAAGGATTGATTAGGGAACATCATCTTAGTGCGAGTGAAATCGTGCCTCACAAAAGCTTTGTTGAGTTTTTTGAGAAGGTAACCAAAAAGATTGATGAGGGCAGAGTGGTAGATGTTGTTTACTTGGACTTCAGTGAGGCTTTTGACAAAGTTATACGTGGTAGCTTAATTAGTAAAGTTAGATCACATGGGATTCAGGGAGAGCTTGGTAATTGGATATAAAATTAGCTTGTAGGAGACAGAGGGTGGTGGTGGAAGTTGTTTTTTTGGATTAGAGGCCTGAGACCAGTGGTGTTCCACAGGGATCTGAACTGGTTCTGCTTCTGCTTGTCATTTATATAAATGATTTGGATGAGCATATTGGAGACATGGTTAATAAATTTGCAAATGACACAGCGATTGGTGGTATAGTAGACAGTGAAGAAGGCTATCTAAGATTATAAACAGATCTTGACATTTAGTATGAACTGTATCTTGTCTGCTCTTAAAATAATATGACTGGATGATATTCCCAGTTCATATGTGAGCTGACCTATACTCTCACTTAGTTGTGACCACAAAGCCCTTCACACTGTTTTATTGCAGTTGGGGATCTCTGTTGCTACTGGTTTGTCAGTCAAAGCTGTCAGTACATTGGATTGATGTATTAATAAGTGGTAGTGATGATTAGCCAATCAGAAACAAAACTGCAGGAGTGATGGAGTTAAAGTTTAAAAACCACAAGCTTTTGCCTCACTTGGTTGTGCTTCTGAGGTATGGTTGTCTACAAAGACCAAAGTTGGGATTAAACAGGATAGCTGTTTGTCTGCTAGAACAGTTATTATAGGTTAAATAGCCCCCTTCTCTGCTGTAAGTATTTCTATGTTTCTAAGAACTTGTGCCACATGAAAGTACGTCACAATCTGCTGTGTGGAAAGCCCAGGTCTTGAAATGTAGGTATACGCCCAGTTGACAATTAATGAGGTAATGAGCTCTGCTAGAAACCATACTTTTTTCAATATGAGCTTCACACTTCTGTCATTTAGTTTTCTTGTGTGTTTGGTTAACTAAAGGAAATGAATGTTTGTTTTCCATTACAGGTTTTTGGAAATATCCAGAAAAGGAACCTAAATGTGATAGTATTATCAAGCTGCTCTGTGACTGAATATAAAACACCCAGGTCTACTTCCAACATCTCTGTGCCTTTCCTCCGAGCTTTGAAAACCAGTGCATTCCAGGAGACACCCCACTGTGTGTTACTTGAGCAGCCAAATGTGCTTTCCGGTCTCCCTGCAGCAGGTATGGGCCGTAAGTGTTTCTGTAAGAGAGGGGGGAGGAAGTTCCATGATTTAACAATTGATAACCTTATCTTTATCAAAGAACAATATTTGTAGGATTTCAATCCCAAACGATGCTGAAATGTCTTAGAGTTGCACAGTAAAAGGGGTTTAAATTAAATTTTTAGGCTTGGAAGTTACAAATTCTTGTTATTACATCAGGCATAGCATTTCCATTTTTGATTAATTAGTTTTCGTTTTCCTTTCACAAGTGGTTAATTCATAAATAGTCATGATACCTACTGATGAAGAGCTTATGCTCGAAATGTCGATTCTCCTGCTGTTCGGCTGCTGCCTGACCGGCTGTGCTTTTCCAGCACCGCACTCTTCAGCCAGGATACCTACTGACTCTTTTACAATTTATTGATCATTTTGCCCTTAGTTGTTCTTTATATTTTCATCCCAAGAATATTTTCCCCCCCTTTATTTTGGATCTTGTGCCAGTGGGTCAGTAGGGATGACCTCCAGCAGCACTGCCTTCTACCTGTTCAAAAAGACATGTCAGTTGCACTGAAGTGTCTGTTTCCGTGCTGAACATCTCTATGACTCTATGACATTAATCACCATCTAAGGTTTATGTTACTTGGAGAGATCACGCTAACCTGGGCTGTAATCCTTGGAATTTAGAAGATTAGGGATGATTTGTTTGAAGTTTTCAAGATATTGAGGAGAAATGGATAGGATATAGATAGAAGAACTGTTTCTGCGGGTTGGAGAGTCTAGAATTGGGGGCATAACTTAAAACTCAGTTAAACCATTCAGAAGTGAAAGTAGGAAATATACACAAGGAAGTAGAAGTTTGGAACTCTCCCACAAATGGCAATTGATAATAAATTGATTGTTAATTATTAAACTGAGATTGATAGCATGTTGTTAACCAAATGTATTAAGGGATATTTGAAAAATGGTACATAGTTAGGTCAGAGATGAGCCTTGATCTCATTGAATCACGTAACAGTCTTCAGGGGCTAAATGGCTTCCTCTTGTAGTTATATTCTGTGCCTTTTTGCAATATGAATACTGATGCTGGGTGAAGTGATCTGCTTGTGTTCTGACATCCTGATAAACATTTCTCCTCGTCTTATGCTGTCTATTTTAAAACCTTAATTCTTCTTAGCTAAACATCAACTAAGCCCCTTTTTATCTAAGAATTGTAAAAGCTTTCCTTATGGAACTGCCGTAATATTACCTGGTCCTTTTGCTGTCACTTGCCTTCCTCACAGGTACCTGTGTATGATATTAAAGCACTGGCATCACTTTCACAGTGCGGTTATTCTGAACAGGCTTTGAAAGCACACATTTAGAACTGGTCTGAAGTAACTTTAGATACCCTTAACCAATGCCAGGTTACGGAGTTTAGATTTGGATGAGGTGTTTCTGTCTGTCATGCCTGAACTTCTGAACTCATAATATCCTTTAAAATCTCGGTGTTAGTTTATCACCATTCTTTGTTGACAGAAAATTACTGCTTCTCTTTGCAATTGGATTTAGCTTCGGTTTGGTTCCTATTAAAATGCTGTGTTTATGGGAGCTCCCCAATGACAAATATTCCCACCCCAAAACTTGTTTCACATATATTCTTTTTTTTTCTCAGACTCCGAAGTTTTCTTTCATAATTCCCCAGATAAAGGGCTGTAGCTCAAAGGGTTTGATTTCAGGAACAGCTGCATTCCTGAAAGACTTTCACCAACTGGCTGTTGTTCATGTATTAGCCTCGCCAGGAAATAGTACTAAGGCCAACTGTGACAATAAATCACCAACCTGTGTGAGCTCAGTCAACTCAGACCAGAATGTAGTATAGAAATGTGGGAAGGTAGCTTGTGGAGTGGTAACCTCACTGGGCTTGTAATCTAACTGCCCAGACTAATGCCCTGGGAAAGAGGGTGCAAATCCCATGAAGGTGCAGGTACCAGTCTCATGATAACTTGTTGATTGGTCACTAATCTGATTTAGTAGTGGCCTACATGTGACTCCAGACCGATAGAAATTGGTTGACTTGCCTGCCCTCTGAAATGGCCTGGCAAGCCATTCATAGAATCCCATCAAGTCTGCACTGACCCTCTGAAAGGCATTCCACCTATCCCTGTAACCCCACATTTGCCATGGTTAACCCACCTAAGCCTGCACATATCCCTGGAAACTGTGGGTCTCTGGCACTGTGAGGCAGCAGTGCTAACCACTCTGCCACTGTGGCATGCAGTTTAAGAACTATCTACGATAGGTAATAAATGATGACCCCTCCCAGTGATCCCCACATCCCATGGAAGAATGAAGAACTGAAAGGTTCTGGCTTGTGTGCTTCAGTAATGTACCTGAACCTTCAACCTTTTGGGATGAGGGTGGGGCTGAGGGGTGAGAGTTTACTTCACGAATCATGTCTGATTTTTTTTTATTTCAAAAATGTACTTTATTCATAAAAAATCTTTATATACATACATCATCACTAGAGATTGCTTGCTTTAATGAGTGAATTTTCTTTTGCTTTGTTCCAGTCCTCAGTTACTGCCAGGTTAAGCAAATACCTGCTGTCCTCTATCACTGTTACAGTGATGTGACTACGATAGATTCTCTGACGATAGAAGGTTTTCGGCCAGTGCTCGCCTGCAAGGGTCTGAGTTCCTTTGTGAAAGTAAGGACAATTTGTCTGTGTGTGTGTGCACGTACATACATCATGGCATTAATTTCCTTTTTTTTTATATAGCAATAGGCTAGTGATCCATTTTCAAATAATTAAGTAAAGTTCATCTTCATTACTTAACTTCAAAACCAGAATTTGATCCCATTTTTCCCTTACTTAATCCTGCGTTATTGAATCAATCCAATTGATTGTTGGAGGGTTTTGGTTGTGTAGTCTGCAGTCCTGTAAAAACAGGCTAGCTCATCAGTCTGTTTGTGTGAGATTATGAAGGTGTTCCAACAGGCTATTCAACAAAGTGCAGCCTGTCATTGTATCATATTCTGATTTGATTTGATTTAATTTATTATTGTCACATGTACTGAGATACAGTGGAAAGTATTGTTTTGCATGCTATCCAGACAAATCATACCTTATATAAGTATATCAGGATAATAGAACAGAATGCAAAATATAGTGTTACAGCTACAGAGAAGGTGCAGTGAAATATTACCTAATACGTGACGGATCTGTTCGTAAGTCTTATAACAGTGGGGAAGAAGCTGTTCTTGAATCCGTTGGTATGTGTTTTCAAACTTTTGTATCTTCCTACTGATGAAAGAGAGTGGAAGAGACTAAATCTGGGGTGAGAGGGTTGCTTTCCTGAGGCAGTGGGAAGTGTAGACTGAGTCAATGATTGGAAGGCTGGTTTGCGTGATGGACTGGATTGCATTAACAACTCTGTAATTTCTTACGGTCTTGGGCAGAGCAGTTGCCATACCAAGTTGTAATGGATCCTGATAGGATGCTTTCTATGGCGCACTTATAAGGATTGATAAGAGTCATTGTGGACATGCCAAATTTGCTTAACCATCTGAGGATGCAGAGATGTTGGTGCGCTTTCTTGATTGTAGCATTGAATTGAAAGGGACAGGACAGATTGTTGGTGATATTTACTCCTAGGAATTTGATGCTCTTGATCATCTCTATGTCAGCTCTATTGATACAGAAAGGGGCATTTTCTCCATTTTGCTTCTTGAAGTTGATGACAGTCCTTGTTTTGCTGAGGAAAGATTGGACTCTTGACAGTGACCTGACTGTTTCCTTAAGGAGTTTGTCCAGGGTGAGTTCAGAGAATGAATATTAATAGGCTACTTTACCATAGAAAGGATCAGACTCAAACCTGACCTGGCAGACATAACAACATCTAACTCACATGGTGCAGAATGGAGCATTTGGACTGAATGGCCTATTTCGGTGTTACAATTTCCATGTAACATGTGTTTATCTTACACTTCACATGTTGAACAACATCCCAAGGAGCTTCACAGAGGCATAAAGGTAACAGGGATCTGAAGTCAAGTTTTGGAAGGAGTAATTGTAAGTTTGCTTAAAAGTAGGTGGCCATAAGAAATGTCTTAAAGGTGGAGAGGCAGCAGGAGAGGATTTAATTGTATAATCTTGACTACTGAGAAAAACCTGCCATGGGTTGAATATGGGACTGGAAGCAGAGGACTTGGGCGTGGTGGCAGTTACAGAGATCGGGAAGTGGAAAGCCATGAGGGAAACTCATCAGGCGATGAGTTGTAGATTTGGGCTGCTAGTGCACAGGCACTTGCCAGTGTTAATCAATGAGGACATGGGTGTTGGATAAATTGGGTTTGTTGTGGGACAGAACACTACAGTTTTTGAGCAAGGGTCACTGGGAATGGGAACCTTGGACGATTTCTCTGTCCTCCACTCTGAGTAACCATGCACAGTCCTGGAACTCTTCAAGTCTAAAATGCTTTGGCATTTTCCAGCAATATTGAATGGTTTCTTTGTTTCCTTGCAGGATACCTCCCGAAGTGCAGAAATACTGAAACAGCTCGTTGATATGAATAAGATCCAAAGCAACCTGTATACATGAGACCGTAACAATATCTGAACAGTTTTAAAATTAATTTAAAAAAATTGGGAAATATCCAAAAATACTTTGTTTGTTGTCTGTATTTAGTAGTATTTTCTAATGCTTAAGAATATTAAACTATGACAATTTGTTTTGGAGTGTTTTGAATTAAATATTTTGTTGGATTATGCAGTGTATTGTTCATGTTTTTTACTCACTGCTTTATTTCTACGTTGAAGTTTTTTTCTGTTGCACTACTCATTTATTTCCAGTCTGGAGCTAATTCCATCAGCCACAGCAATCCAGCTCTGGTCACATTGCTGCCATTATCCTGTAGACTTGTCAATTATTAAAATCTGCAGTGAAAAGACACCTTTGTTTCTCTTTATTGGGGTCATTTGCCTGATATTTACACTTTGGGGGTGGGAGTAGGTGAGAGGTTACACCTCTGTGCCCTGGTTTTAAAAGCTCTGACATTTAAGTTCCGTGTATTTGGTCCTTGCATTGTTTCCTCCTGATACCCGCTGTTCATCAAATAAAAAAAAACTCTCCAACTCCAAGCAACTGATTACACAGCTTTGGCCACACCAGTTGCCTGGTGAAAGATAACGCTGCTGGATATTAGAAACTAAACACAAGAAATTTACTGCATTGAGGAGGAAACTTGTTTTGGGCAACAGGCTGTTTAAGAGTTTGATGACGAATTGTTCTGATCTGACTGCTGAACACTGGGAAGGTGAATCTGTGGGATTCACTCCTTTAACAGTTAGAAGCTTACAAGCCTTTGCCATTTCTGATATAACATACATCCACGGCATTGTCCTTATACTGTATATAAACTTCTAACTCAGGAAGCTTTTTGTTTGAAGTGTTTGAGAGGAAATATTTTGTCTCGGGCTGACTTCCTCAACTCATTCTTGCCTTTTATCCATGAAGCTCAGTGTTATTATCCTTCCCTCCCACCAAGTTTATCAGCAAGAACTGTAATAAATTAGGAAGGGATTAAATATTCCTTTGGAGTTGGAGAGGAGAGGAGAAGGTGGAACCATGTTAAGCTGGAAATGATTGAATACAAGAAGGAAGTGGTGAAGATGCAGGGACAAAGTGAATAGTACACACACTACTAATTAGGTTTTTCAGGTTTAATAGATAAAGCTCGCAATCAAAAAGAATGCCATGTTAATGTAGTGCACTCAGTCCTGCATGATGGGACTAGAATGTGCAGATACAGTGTACTGGATGCCTCTTTCTGTGCCTTAACTTTTTAAAAATCATTCTTTGGTTACTAGATTGGCGATGTACACGCCTGGACTGATGTGAGAGTTCAGAACAATCAGTGCTAAAGTGGGCCATTTGGCTCTTCAAACTTGTTCTACAGGTCAATAAGATTATGGACAATCCGACCATGGCTTCAACTCTATTTTCCTGAATGAACCCATTTACCTCTGATTCCTCTATCTATCTCGGCCTAAACGATGTTGAATGAGGCCACTTCCACTGTCATCTGGGCAAGAGAATTCAATGACAGGAAAAAAAAAATCCTCTTTCAGTTAAATTGTCTTATTTTTAAACTGTATGTCCGTAGTCTGGTCTATACCTCAAATGAAAGCATCCTTTAAGCATCTAATCTTCCAAATCCACTCAGGATCTTATATGTTTGAATTCAGTTTGAAACAATATCAGGAAGTGAAGAGCTTGCCTCAGGTTTTGTAAGACAGAATGCCTCAAGAAGTTGTCAAACAGTCCTAAAACTTGTCCAGGAATGTATTTCCACTTCCTGTTTGAAGGTTACTGGTTATGTTGGGAGGCCATCCTGCTGCCTTTATGTGGAAAGTTCCGTGTGTGAGTCCAGTCACACTTAAATAAGATTGATTTTTAACTCAACAGGACAGCAGGCCAATATGACCACTTTGCTAATTATGTCAACATCTAGAGAATATAGGTTGAAAAAGGTTGTGCCCAGTGTCCAGATATTTTCTAATCAATATATCCAGAGATGTTAATACATACCTCTGGAATAGGTGAGACTTGAAGTCTGGTCACCTGGCTCAGATGTAAGGTGTCAATGGATTTTAACACAAATGCCCACACAGGTATCAGCTCCCTTTTGGATTTTGTTGCAGTTCATTTTCCTCTTCCATAGAGCCCAAAGCTGTGAATATCTATGGTTTTGCTCTGATTCTGCATTTTCTAACCAATCAAAACCAATGGAGCATGTATGGTAGGCGTGATCAAGCCACAGCAATGTGCATTATTGAAGCCACAACCTGGCAATCTGAAGCAGGAGGCATAATTAGTTTTGCTGTATTTTCGTTTCTGTTTCTTACTCTTTGATTCAACTTGTTTGAATATACTTAGTCTTGACATTTGGCATGTTATGTGTCCAGTTATATCTCCTAAATGGGAGCACCAAAATAGATGTCAATCCATCAATATGACATTTATACACAATTTCATAGCAACCTGGGTTTGAACGTTTTGTTACTCATTTTATGTGCCAGGAATAGCCTTTAAATTACACATACAAAGATAATAATTTGGATTTGTCTACAGATGCATATGATATGATTGTACAAAGTGCTGTTGCCCACATTGTGCCAATTTTGCCACACTCTTGTCACTGAATTAGAAGATTGCAGATTCAAACCAGAAACTTGATCACATTACAGAGGCCTCTCTGTTGGCAGCACGGCCTTTGGATCCGACGTCAGTCTGAGGGTATGTTTTCCTTCTCAGTGGGTGTGAAAGAGCCTGTAACTTTATTAAAAGCAGAAAATGGAGTAAGTCCTGGTCAATATTTAACTCTCAATCAGTGTAATTGCTTGATCTCTGAGAGCTTGCTCTATGCAAGTTGGGCACTGTGTTCACCCTCAAGAACATTTCCAAAGCAATTCATTGCCTATGGTCTAGAGGTCATGAAGGTGCTACATAATTAATTGCAAGTTACTTTTTATCTCATAAAATGCAAAACGCAGGGAGGCAAATGTTTCACCTTAGGAAGATGCTTTCAGTTGGAGAGAGACCACAGCAGGAGTTATTATGCTAATAAAATGCTTTAAAATTATTATATTTCCTGCTTATTACTGAGAGAAGTAGTTTACTAGAGGACATGCAGGAGAGTACTGTGATGCCAACATTGCAAGATGATGGGTTGTTATAGCAATTAGAATACTAAAGTCCTGAACTTATTTTTGACAGATGTGCATTTATTTGCACTATGTATGGTGGCAGAGGGACAATGCTAGCAACAGACAATAAATTAAATTTTATCATTAAAATCTGTCTTTTAGCTCTACTTTTCTGTTCTGTGTACTGAGGTGAGTTTTGAAGGATGATATTCATTCCCTGGTGCCATGGTTTCCTCTCACAATTCAAAGATTAGGTCAATTGGCCATGACAAACTGCCCATAGTGTTCAGGGATGTGTAGGTTAGGTGCATTAGTCAGGTGTAAATATAGGGTAGGGGAAGGGGTCTGAGTGGGTTACTCTTCAGAGGGTCGGTGTGGATTTTTTGGGCCGAAGGGCCTGTTTCCACACTTTAGGGACTCTACAGTGAAAGAGAAAATCCTCCCTAAGAGTGCTTAACCTTAATGAATTTTAAAGCTGAGTTTGATCTTGTTATGCTATTGTTTTTATTGTGTATGAATACCCATGGTACTGGGAATGGAGTAGAAATTCAAAATTTACCAGTGAATCTGAGCTAGGAGGAGTCAGAAACAATGAGAATGTTATCGCCTGCAGCACAACATTGATAGGCCAGTTATGAATGCAGATGGCATGTAACATAGAGAGGTTTGATGTGATGTGTTTTGCCAAAAGGGATATTGACAGGAACTATAGACTTAATGGCATAGTTCAACAGTTCAAAGAGGATTTAGATCTATACTAGAAAAGTCAAAATTTGCTGGATGCTTTGTTCTCACTGTTTCTGACTCCTCCTAGCTCAGATTCACTGGTAAATTTTGAATTTCTACTCCATTCCCAGTACCATGGGTATTTATACACAATAAAAACAATAGCATAACAAGATCAAGCTCAGCTTTAACAGTCATCAAAGTTAAGCACTCTTAGGGAGGATTTTCTCTTTCACTGTAGAGTCCCCAAAGTGTGGAAACAGGCCCTTTGGCCCAAAAAAGAGAGAGGGACACTCTTGAGTTCCTACTTTAATGAGTTGGAATAGGCCTGAATGAATTCCTGTGCTGTTGAATTCTATGACATTGTAATAACTTTACAGAAAGGACAATCAAGAGCAGGAACCTGGTTAATTTGATTTTCTTTTTGGGGCTAATTATTTCCCGTGAAAGGAAGAAAAGTGCAAGGAACATATTTGTTATCTAAGAAGAGTGCTTCCATGAGGGTGAGGATCTTATTTTTTTTATAATTTTCTTGTCTTTTTAATTACAGTTGGTAAACTGAAAAATCAACCAGAAAGTCAGAACAAAGCAGAGGTAACTCATGTGACACTGGATTTAAATTGTTCTGAAATATTATTGAGTTCAAAAGTCTTGCTTCAGTTCTAAAGGAAATACAGCAGACAAATTATATGGAACTGGGTGAGACCTCTGGGTAGCAGAGGTGAATAATAAGAAGTGTGTGTCTGGTGCATGTGTAGGCCAGATGAGGCAACACTAATCTTCACTTGAAACAGCTTTTCAGGAAAGTGCATAGGTTTTGTTTGTGCTCAAATGTTTTGCAGAAATTTCTTGCCCTCTTCGCAGCCAGCAAGGGCCATTTCTGTAACTGAGAGATTTCCACCCAACCTATCATACCCGATGGAAAAAGGAAATGATTATTGCAGAATTTTCTTAATGTAAACTGAAAGATGTAAAACTAAAACACAGGAGCTGCAAAACCCAAGAGGAAAAGTTGTAATTGATTTATTTTTAATGACTTCTTTAAAAGATTGTACTCGAGAATTTCTCAGGGAGTTGATTAAACTTTACATTTGAAGTAATAATGTTCCTGGAAATTTCTGTTCAGCTTTTCCTCCAAGCATCAGCAATTCTTCACTACTAACAAGTTCACCAATTATTTCACTAGTGCTCACTTATGCCTCTGAATGATGGGGGAGTCCAGAACTAGAGGGCATAGGTTTAGGGTAAGAGGGGAAAGATATAAAAGAGACCTAAGGGCAACTTTTTCACGCAGAGGGTGGTACGCGTATGGAATAAGCTGCCAGAGGAAGTGGTGGAGGCTGGTACAATTGCAACATGTAAGAGGCATTTGGATGGGTATATGAATAGGAAGGGTTTGGAGAGATATGGGTCGGGCGCTGGCGGGTGGGACTAGATTGGGGTGGGATATCTGGTCGGCATGGACGGGTTGGACCGAAGGGTCTGTTTCCATGCTGTACATCTCTATGACTCTATTTTTGGGTTTAAATCCCACTCCAGAACTTGAGTACAACATTCAAAGGTTCCAGGGCAGTACACAAGGATATGCTGTGCTGTCAGAGGTGTCGTCTTTGAATTAGACTTAAACTGAGGCTCTGTCTGGCCTCTCAGATGTATGATAAAAGCTCGAATTGCACTCCATCAGCTTACTACTCCACTTCAACCCAGTCCCAGGCCCCTGGTTCCTGGTTCCACCCTAACCCATCCCTCCCCTGCTCTGCATCTCCTGGTCATTGCCCAGCTCCACCTTGGTTACAAGCTGCATCCCTTTTAAACTTTAACCCAAACCTGTTTACGTGTGAATGCACTGATGTCAACAAACGTAGCCTTCTGTGATACTGGTCCAGGGATATCACCATTACACCATTTCCTTATAATATTGTTTGAATCTCAGTACAAATAAGAGCCTTCCAGAAGGCAGCAATTAGAAGTAAATATGCAAGTGTTTTTCTGGATCATTTGAATCATTTATGTGGATACTAATGTGTTGCTTTTTGCTCACGTCTTTCTGAGTGATGACATTTCACTGATATTCAGACACCACTAGATGGCGCTGCAGCACTGTTTTATTACTTTGGTCTAAGCTGTTGATTTTGACAATCAGACAACACTTTAGGATGAAATTCGTCTTTTGATGTTTAAGCGAGGCATTCCCAACTTTTATAGATACTCATTTAATGCAATTTCAGAAACTGTGCATTTCAAAGTTTAGATTTCCTGTGATTGCTATGTTATATCACACAATTCATATACCTTCAATATATACCTTCATGAGACATGCTCATGACATCATCACTGTATCGTAGTATGTAACCTTCAGACATAGAAGTCACAAACTCTATCTTAACTTGGGCCACATGAAACATGACATGCTGCCAGAAGCTTGTTCTTCTTTGTAACTGAATAGCTTAATGTTAGCCCAGACACGGATGTGTTTGTGTGTATAATATTTGTATATGTTAGTGAGCCATAACAAATACTTGTTGGATGTTTCAATACCACATTACATACAATTTAGTTTCTTGTGTTACCAGGAATAAAATTTGTATTGTCACAAGATACCCTGCTGGAGGCAAAACCCCTATCTTGGTTAGCAGTGGTGTTCATCTGTTAAAACAAAACTCCAATACCTCCAAGGTAGATGTTTGAAATCTCACTAATGATCAATTAGACAACAGCCTTGGACATAAAAATATCCAGATAAGTAGAAAAATCAGTTCCTGTGAGTACAGATTAGTAAATAGCACATGCAAGCAAGAAGGTAGTGCTACTTTCCTTCTGATTAAAATCTAAAATATTTTTCAGCTTAGAAGATCTGTATACCTTTAAAAAAATAACCTGAGTGCCTGTAGTTTTGACTTAGAAAAAGTCCAATAGATGCTCAAGACAGCATAGCAGGAGAGGTTTTTGAAAAGAAGACACAGCTTTTAAAAGTTAAAAATCACACAACGCCAGGTTATAGTCCAACAGGTTTAATCACCTGATGAAGGAGCAGTGCTCCAAAAGCTAGTGCTTCCAATTAAACCTTCTTTCCAATGAAAATAATCCTAATCTATGCAGCCTCTCCACATAGTAAGCACCCTCTATACCAGGCAACATCCTGGTGAACCTCCTCTGCACCTTCTCCAATGCATCCACATCCTTTGGTAATGTGGCAACCAGAACTGTATGCAGTATTCCAAATGTGGCCGAACCAAAGTCTTATGCAATTGTAACATGACCTGCCAACTCTTGTACTCAATACCCTGTCCGATGAAGGAAAGCATGCCGTATGCCTTCTTGATGACTCTACTGATCTGCGTTGCCCCCTTCAGGGAACAATGGACTTGAACACCTTGATCTCTCTGTACATCACTTTTCCCCAGCACTTATCCATTTACTATACAGTTCACTCTGGAATTGCATCTTTCAAAATGCTTCACCTTGTATTTGTTTGAATTCATCAGCCTACCATCGGGAACCTTATCATATGCTTCACTAAAGTCCAGGTGTGTGACATTTACATCCCTTTCCTCATCAATCAACTTTGTCACCTCTTCAAAGAATTCTATTAGGTTTGTAAGACATGACCTTCCCTGCACAAAACCATGCTACCTATCACTGATAAGCTCATTTTCTTCCAAATGGGTATCTATCCTATCTGTTAGTATCTTCTCCAGTAGCTTCCCTACCACTGACATCAGGTTCACATCAGGTTGTAATTACCTGAATTATCCCTGCTACACTTCTTAAACAAGGAGACAACATTGGCAATTCTCCAGTCCTCTGGGACCTCCCCCATTTTCAAGGATGCTGCAAAGATATCTGGTAAAGCCCCAGATAATTCCTCTCTCGCTTCCCTCAGTAACCTGGGATAGATCCCATCTGGTCCTGGGGACTTGTCCACCTTAATGCATTTCAGATTACACTTCCTTCCTCCTTATGCCGACTTTACCTAGAATAATCAAAGATCTATCCCTAACCTCAACATCTGCCATATCCCTCTCCTCAGTGAATACCGAGGTAAAGTATTCATTAAGAATATCACCCATTTTCTCTGACTCTATGCAACCCCACCACCCTGTGGCCCAACTTTTCAACTCCCCCTCCCACTCTACCGAGGACGTGCATGTCCTGGGCCTCCTCCACCGCCGCTCCCTCTCCACCCGATGCCTGGAGGAAGAACGCCTCAACTTCCACCTCGACACACTTCACCTCGGGGCATCAATGTGGACTCATTCCCACCTCCTCCCCCCCTCCACCATACCCCAGCTCCAACCTTACTTTCTCCCCACCCTCACCCCCTCTCATTTATCTCTCCACCCTGCAGGCACCCTGCCTCTATTCCTGATGAAGGGCTTTTGCCTGAAACGTCAATTTTCCTGCTGCTTGGATGCTGCCTGAACTGCTGTGCTTTTCCAGCACCACTCTAACCTTGACTCTTTCCTCCTTTGTCCTGAGTGGGCCAACCCTTTCCCTCGTTACCCTCTTGCTCCTTATATATGAATAAAAGGCATTGGGGTTTTCCCTAACCTTGCTCCCTAAGGATATCTCATGACCCCTTTTAGACCTCTTAATTCTTCATTTCAGATCAATCCTATATTCTGATATTCTTCCAAAGCTTCGTCTGACTTCAGTCGCTGAGACCTTATGTATGCATCCTTTTTTCCCTTAGCTGGTCTCACAATTTCACCTGTCATCCATGGTTCCCTAATCTTGCCGTTTCTATCCCTCATTTTTCACAGGAACATAGCTCTCCTGAACTCTAATCAACCTCTCTTTAAAAGCCTCCCACTATCAAATGTGGATTTCCCTTCAAACCGCTGCTCCCAATCTACATTCCTCAGCTCCTGCCAAATTTTGGTAGAGTTGGCTTTCCCCCAATTTAGCACTCTTCCTTTAGGACCAATCTCTCTTTGTCCGTGAATATCCTAAAACTTATGGAATTGTGATGGCTGTTCCCAAAGTAATCCCCCACTGAAACTTCAACCATGTGGCCGGGCTCATTTCCTAACACCTGGTCCAGAATGGCCCCTTCACGCATAGGAATACTTACATAGTGCTCTAGAAAACCTTCCTGGATGCTCCTTACAAATTCTGCTCCCTCCAATCCTCTCACACTAAGTGAATCCCAGTCAATGTTGGGAAAATTACAATTTCTTATTACCAGCACCCTGTTGCTCCTACATCTTTCTATGTAGTACAATCCTAATATTGTTACCGCACCCTTCCTATTTCTGAGCTCTGTCCATATTGCCTCACTGCTCGAGTCTTCCATAGCGCCCTCCTTCAGCACAGCTGTGATATCCTCTCTGACCAGTAATGCAACTCCCCCACCCCGTTTACCTCCCTCTCTATCCTGCCTGAAGCATCGATAACCTGGGACATTTAGTTGCCAATCATGCCCTTCCCTCAACCAAGTCTCAGTAATAACAATAACATCATACTCCCAGGTAATAATCCAAGCCCTAAGTTCATCTGTCTTACCTATTGTACATACTTAAAACAAATGCACCTCAGACCACCAGTTCCTCTGCATTCATCTGCCACTTCCTGCCTACTCTTCATCTTAGTCACGCTAACTTCATTATCTAGTTCCTTACAGGCTTTAATTATTACTTTTTTCATATCCACTAACCTCCTCATTTGGTTCCCATCCCCCTGTACATTAGTTTAACCCCACCTCCCCAACAGCATTAGCAAAAGCACCCCCAAGGACATTGGTTCCAATCTGGCCCAGGTGTAGACCATCCAATTTGTAATAGTCCCACCTCCCCCAGAACTGGTTCCAATGTTCCAAAAATCTGAACCCCTCCTTCCTGTACCATCTCTCAAGCCACACATTCATCCTGAATATTCTATCATTCCTACTCTGATTCACACGTAGCACTGGTAGCAATCCTGAGATTACTACCTCTGAGGTCCTACTTTTTAACTTGGCTCCTCACTCTCTATGTTTTTCCTTTGGACCTCATCCTGTTTTTTATCTATAATCATTGGTGCCTACATGCACCACGATAACTGGCTGTTCACCCTCCTCCTTGAGACTTTTCTGCAGTCGATCCGAGACATCCCTGACCAGTGCACCTGGAAGGCAATATACCATTCGGGAGTCTCGTTTTCGACCACAGAAATGCCTATCTATTCCTCTTGCAATTGAATCCCCTATGGCAAAAGTGAGGACTGCAGATGCTGGAAACCAGAGTTTAGATCAGAGTGGTGTTGGAAAGGCACAGCAGGTCAGACAGCATCTGATGAAAGGCTTTTGCCCGAAACATCGATTATCCTGTTCCTCGGATGCTGCCTGACCTGCTGTGCTTTTCTAGCACCACTCTAATCTAAACAATTGAATCTCCTATGACTGTAGCCCTTCCACTCTTGTTCCCACCCTTCTGTACAGCAGAGCTAGCCACTGTGCCATAAACTTGGCTACTGCTGCCTTCCCCTGGTGAGCCATCTCCCCCAACAGTATCCAAAACAGTACACCTGTTTTGGAGGGAGATAACCATAGGGGACACCTGCACTGCCTTCCTGCTCCTTCTCTGCCTTTTGGTCACCCATTCCCTTTCTCTCTCAGCAATCCTAATCTGCAGTGTGACCAATTCACTAAATGTGCTATTCACAACCCCCTCAGCATTGTGTATGCTCCAAAGTGAGTCCATCTGCAGCTCCAGAGCCAGCTTGTGAGCTTGTGGTCTAACAATGGCTGCAGCTTAGATGGGGTCATCAACTGTGTCCCTGAGCTCTCACATTGAGCAAGAGGCGCATAATACGGGTCTGAGATCTCCTGCCATTTTTAATCTTATGCTTTATCTGATTTGAGACTAAAGTTATGAAAAAGGTAAGAGAAGTTTTTTTTAACTAACTTAACTTATCAAAATCCTGCCCTTATCAACATGTCACAGAGTCCTTTTGTTTGGTTAGAGGAGGAGGGTGGGTGGGAGACACTACACGTGTAGTGTCTGAGGTTCAGCTGTTGCCCAAATACGTCAGCTTTTTAAATGGTTTGCTTACCACCTCCCCCCCCCCCCCCCCGCACACCCTGTCCTCGTTCTCTCCGCCCTCACTGCAATTAAAATGGAGGCTGCAGACTCCCACAGGATGCTTTTTAAATGGTTGCCTACCTTCCCATAACCTGAGAGTCACCACACTTCAGGTGAGGGATTGAGTTGAGATGGTAGAACAATCATGGTGACTTCAGAAGTATGGGAATTGAATTTGTGCTAATGCAGTTGCTCTATATCCAAAACCAATAGTTAAACTAACTGATCCCAAAGCTATAGTGTTAGACAAACAACAACAATAATTACAACAGTCAGCATACTGCAACAAAACAACAAAATCCGTAACAGGTATGGCTTGTCACACCTATCCAAAAGCTTTCCAGCTTTTAATGATAGTTATAAAGCACTTGGCATCAATGGACACTTCTTCAGACAAGTATATGATCACCAGATCAAGGCGAGTTGTTGCCTATGCACAATAACGCATATTTTTTAAGGTAAATTTTAGACCAAAAGGGGATGTGCTACATTTCACAGTAAATATGTCAGTACAATTGTAAGAGGCATGCTCTTGGTACTATCACTTAATCACAGCATGTGATCAGAGCGTATAAAGATTTCAGACTCCACCTTAACTTGGGCCACTTTAAGCATGACATGCGCATGGAAGCATTCTACTCTTTGTAACTGAATGGCTTGATGTGAACCCAGGCATGGATGTGCCACTGAATATAATATTTGCACATAAGTGAGCTGTAATAAACATCTATTGGATCTTTCATTATCATGTTACCCACATCATAGTTTCTTATGTTTCAAGGGACAACATACTTTTCAGACTGGAGGCCTGTGACCCGTGGTGTGCCACAAAAACCGGTGCTGGGTCCACTGTTTTTCGTCATTTATATAAACGATTTGAATGCAAGCAGAGGAAGTATTGTTTGCCATAGTTTATAAAGTTTGCAGATGACACTAAACTTGGAAGTGTAGTGGACAGCAAAGAAGGTTACCTCAGAGTACATCGGGATCTTGATCAGATGGACCATTGGGCCGAGGAGTGGATGATGGAGTTTCATTTAGATAAATGCAAGGTGCTGCACTTTGGAAGGGCAAAACTAACAGGATAGATCAGAGTCAGCATGGATTTATGAAGGGGAAATCATGCTTGACTAATCTTCTGGAATTTTTTGAGGATGTAACTCTGAAGATGGACAAGGGAGATCCAGTGGATGTAGTGTACCTTGACTTTCAGAAAGCCTTTGATAAAGTCCCACGTAGGAGGTTAGTGAGCAAAATTAGGGCACATGGTATTGGGGGCAAAGTACTGACTTGGATTGAAAGTTGGTTGGCTGACAGGAAACAAAGAGTAGTGATAAACGATTCCCTTTCGGAATGGCAGGC
>NC_057721.1:67275497-67280537 GCF_004010195.1 Chiloscyllium plagiosum | reverse complement strand
ATGTGGGTGTTCTTGTACACCAGTCAATGAAGGTAAGCATGCAGGTACAGCAGGCAGTGAAGAAAGCTAATACCATGCTGGCCTTCATAACAAGAGGGATTGAGTATAGAAGCAAAGAGGTTCTTCTGCAGCTGTACAGGGCCCTGGTGAGACCGCACCTGGAATATTGTGTGCAGTTCTGGTCTCCAAATTTGAGGAAAGACATTCTGGCTATTGAGGGAGTGCAGCATAGGTTCACGAAGGTCAATTCCTGGAATGGCGGAACTATCGTATGTTGAAAAATTGGAGCGACTGGGCTTGTATACCCTTGAGATTATGAAAGGATTGGACACTCTGGAGGCAGGAAACATGTTTCTGCTGATGGGTGAGTCCTGAACCAGAGGACACAGCTTAAAAATAAGGGGTTGGCCATTTAGGACAGAGAAGAGGAGAAACTTCTTCACCCAGAGAGTGGTGGGTGTGTGGATTGCTCTGCCCCAGAAGGCAGTGGAGGCCCAGTCTCTGGATTCATTTAAGAAAGAATTGGATAGAGCTCTCAAGGATAGTGGAATCAAGGGTTATGGAGATAAGGCAGGAACAGGATACTGATTGAGGATGACCAGCCATGATCATAATGAATGGTGGTGCAGGCTCGAAGGGCAGAATGGCCTACTCCTGCACCTATTGTCTATTGTCTAATGTCAAATCAGAGCAGGACTTATCAACTTAATGGTAAAGTCCTAGGGAGTGTACCTGAACAAAAAAACCTTGAAGTGCAGGTTCATAATTCCTTGAAAATGGAGTCATAGGTAGATAAGATAGTGAAGAAGGTGTTTGGTATCCTTTCCTTTATTGGACAGAGCATTGAGTATAGGAGTTGGGAGGTCATGTTGTGGCTGTACAGGATATTGGCTAGGCCACTTTTGGAATATTGTGTGCAATTCTAGACTTCTTCCTAGTGGAAGGATTCTGTGAAACTTGAAAGGGTTCAGAAAAGATCTACAAGGATGTTGCCAGGGTTGGAGGATTTGAGCTACAGGGAGTCACTGAATAAGCTAGGGCTGTCTTCCCTGGTGCATGAAAGCTGAGGGGTGACCTTATCGAGGTTTATAAAATCATGAGGGGCATAGTCATTCCCCTGGGGTGGGGGAGTCCAGAACAAGGGGGCATACATTTAGGATGAGAGAAGAAAGATATAAAAGGGACCTAAGAAGCAACGTTTCACTCAGATGGAATGAGCTGCCAGAGGAAGAGGTGGTGGAGGATAACATCACAACATTTAAAAGGCATCTGGATGGATATATGAAGGGTTTAGAAGGATATGGGCCAAGTGCTGGCAAATAGGACTAGATTAATTTAGGATATCTGGTCAGCATGGGCGAGTTGGAGGTAAAGGTCTGTTTCTGTGCTGTACGTCTCTCTGATTCTGTGACTCTGTGACTATAAGCATTGCTACATCAAGTAAAGATGCCCTGCTAGAGGCAAAATCTACATCAATGATTCTATTAGGACATTAAAATGCAGAGAAAAGTGTAGGAATTCAACATAATGTACATTGACAGTGCAGTAAAACTTGGATTGGAATCGATAAGCATCATCGGTAATGTTAAGCTCCAAAATTCTAGCCGGAAATCATTCTTGTTATTGCAATAGTTTCTGCTTGGATTGATCTGCTTCAGGGTTTGTTCTGAGAATGGTGAAGACAAAAAAGAGCAATTAAATTTTTGCTAAATTATTTTGATTATTCTATAACGGAATGGCACAATATTTGACCGGCGATGACAACAAATCCTAAACATCTCAATGTCAATGTGTGTGCATTTTGCAAATTCAGTCACTCAATAGTAATCATAGCCTCATTGTATTAAATGAGATCAGCTTACTCAGCTCCAGACCAGCATCAACTGCAGCGTGGTCTGGGGACCTTTCTGACCTGTAATGCTCAGTACCACACAGGGGGGTCAAATAAATCACTGAACTTGCAATGGTCAAAAGGATTTATACTATTTTCACTTCTAATGTTACCCTTTCAGAGATTATACAACATGTTGTACAGATGGTGACCATGTGTAGTCTGGGCTGTAAAAAGGTACAATACATAGTCTAACCACAAGAGTGGTTACTTAATTTACAGCAAACGTTCTTTAGCTGAATGGAGCGAATAGTTCCATTACATTAATTTAAGTGGAATCACTGGTATTTATCCTGGAGCAATGGGTGGTCTTTTAAACAATAACTAAACTGTGTTATTTATTAAAACTGATAGCTGCAATATTTATGTCCGGGTCAGGGGTGAGCCAAGGTTTAGTTTCACAAAAGATTTACATTGTTCCATTCCCACTTGTTAACATCTCGCATCCTGTGGCCTGAAATCGAAACCCCTGGCCCTCTCCACTCAATTGCACACAATACGCTTGGCCACATTTCCTGTAGTTACTGACCCTCAACCCCTGAGGTTTTATACACCGACTGGTATAAATGTTTCCTTTTGCCCTTGGTTCTATTAGTGAGTGAGAGAAAAAATATCAGTGCCAACAAAATGGGATCCAGATCACATCCCCACCTTATATATGCAAAGTGGTCAGACCGAATTTAATTTTAACCCTGTCAGTACCAAATACCTGTTGTGATTTGCAACATTAGTCCTGACAAGTCATTAAATTCGAGCTATTAATGACATCAGCTCAATCTCTCAATTTGGGAAAGCCAGCGTCCACCTAACAGGAATGGGCTTCAATAATACACAGAAAGGAGATAACACAACAGAACTATATTGGTTCTCTTTATCCCTAATAGATTTTAAGAAAATCACAAATATATGTGGTATCTGAAAAAGTCAGATGGAAACCCAGTGGCTGCTGGGTGATGCACAAGTATATTGTGGAGTACGAGCCAATTCTCAGTTCTTACCGAGATCGATTTGTTTCTGCACCAGCTCCCCACAGTTGCAATCAGTACTTATTGTAAGCAATAAACCATAACCGCAAAGCCATGCCTTACCACAAGATGGCGGAGTGGGCTAGTATTTACCTTGTACAATTCTATGGTGCAATTAAGCTAACAGCACCGTTCAAAGGTAATTTATAGTTTAACTGGGATTGTAAATATCTGGGAAGAATAAACTCATACTCATTTTTTGCTTTTCCCCTAATACTTCACTTTTTGTGCAGGGAATAATTATTCTACTTGAAGTACAAACGAGTGTAAAAGCATAAGAAATCACAGCAGGATTAGGTCGTATGACCCTTCGAGCAAATTCCACCCTTCAATAGATCATGGCCTAATTTAAACATCAACCTTTCTGCCATATGTCCCCAATTCCTCAATTTCCATAATCACCAAAAGCTAGTCTGGAATATACTCAGTGAATAAGCTTCAAAGCTCTCTGGGGGTTGGAATCAAACCCTGTTGATGAAGAAATGTCTGTTAAAAAGCTGGGTCCCTTCATTTGAGACTGTGAGAGCTCTAAAGTCTCTGGCCAGTAGAAACAGCTTCACAGCAACTGCTGTGTCAAACACCCTGTTAGTCTTTTAAATTTTAGGGAATATAGGCATAAACTATGCGCCCCTTATAGGGCAGTCCTGTCACCCCAGAAATCAGTGAAGTGAACCTTTGTTGCACTCCAGAATGTATATGCTTCTCCAGGTGATAGTTTGCCTGTCATTCTCTTTCCAGTTGCAAGGCTTCCAGTGATAATCAAATAGTGCTAACATTGTCACATTTCATGGCTGGATTCAATACCTTTTATTACACAGAAGGTTAACTCTGAAGCAGATTTTATCCACTAATTAGTAGCAGGCCTTCACTGGGCGGACACTGGAAGCCTAGTGGAAGAGGGAATGTGGTTTTCATTTAGTCTGGCTTGTGGAACTGAACCCTTTAGGTCTCATTGACAGTTAATAGTGCAGAGTTCAGCTCAGTTGTAACCTGTGTAATTACTGTGGCTCCCAGCTATAAAATCACTGTCATTGAAACACACAGCACTGAAATCTCAATGAGAACCAGACAAAGCAAATAAACAATCATAATTCAAATGTAACAAAGAGAATATTGTGGAGAAATGGATGGATGTTTTCCATTTGTCAGTCATGTTTTGTAAAAAAAAACTGTACCTACCTAAAAATATCTGAAGTCTGATACATTGTTAGTCAGACATCAATTGGACTGTGTTACTTGTATGGTTGCTGGTGAAATCCTTGAGGTATCAGTTTCGCCTTGTGATCCCCCATTGACTGAATTTAGAATATCAGCCACATGATCTTGGGGTCAGGCACCTCATCATAGGATGTGACAGAACATTAGGGGGCGGTCAGTCTGAGGCAGATCTCATGTGTCCCCAGTTGGCTATATTCAAGTGGCAACTGAATGGAATTTGTATATTCAACATCGGAAATGCCTCACTATCCAAATTCTTTAAATAAGTAAGATAACTCAGTTTTCATTTTACACATTTGTACAATTTATTTACAAATACCAGCACTGGCTGTATCCCTAGTTGATTCCTGGCTGCTTTTCATTCAGTCAATGGGATTTAGATTCGGGCCAGTACATGTTGCCACCGCTAATTGCCCTTGGGCAGGTGATGGCTCACCAGCTTCTTGAGCTGCTGCAGTTCCATGTGGTGCAGACACACTCACATCACTATTGTGGCAGTAATTCCAGGATTTTGACCCAGCAGTAGTGAGGGAACAGCAATATATTTCCAAGTCAGGATGGTGAGGGGTTGGAAGGAAATTTGCAGGTGGTAGTGTTCCCATGCACCTGCTGCTCTTGTTCTTCTAGATCATTTAATTTAAAAGGTGGTGTCAAAGGAGTCCTGATGAGGTGCAACATTGAATCTTATATATGGTACACACTGTTGCCACTGTGCATTGATGGTGAAGGGAGCGCATGTTGAACGTGGTGGATGTGGTGTTAATTGTGCTGGCTGCGTTGTCCTAGATAGTGTCAAACTTATTGACTGTTGTTGGGACTGCACTGTGCACCAAAGTGGAGAATATTCCATCAAACAAGTCTTACTGTAGTTTGTTGATGGTGGGCACAAATTGAGAAGTCAGGAGG
>NC_057721.1:67272816-67274997 GCF_004010195.1 Chiloscyllium plagiosum | reverse complement strand
CACACAGACAAATAGCAGGGTCCAGTTGGGCCGAAGGGCCTGTCTCTGTACTGTAGGACTCTATGACTATGTGATTTATAGGAAGGTTGATAGAATGGTTTGTAAGATTATTGGGCCTGATTTTAACCCTGACTGTTGACAGGAATGGAAGGGTATGGCAAACAGTAGAACCTCTGTGCTCCTACCTGCAGACACTGTAACCTCAGTTTTAGAGCTGGCCAAAAGCTCGCCAGAGGTCGATGTATACTTTGTGAATATCGGTAAACTGGATGGTTTGGTGCAATCAGATTGCTAATGTCTTTTAAATTTTCAAGTTAAAAATTAAAATTTCAAGTTATGAAAATTGTGCCTATTGCTCAATCTGTGAATCAAACATGGCCAGATTAATCTCTCAAGGATCATTGGAAAAGCTGTTCCCAGTTGTGAAAGGATTGAGACTGAGAGGGCACATTTTAAAAATAAGTGGCAAAAGCAACATGAGGAAAAGTCTTATACTGCGAGTTGTAAAAATCTGAAGTTTTCTGTTGAGAGTCTAGTGGAGGCAAGTTGAATTGAGGCTTTCAAAAAGATGTTAAGCTGTTATCTGAAGAGAAAGAATGCACAGAGTTACAGGGAGCAAGTGAAGGAGTGAATTGTTCATTTGGAGAATCAGTGCAGACACAATGGCCCAATGGCCTCTCCCTGTTTGGTAACAATTCTATGATTCTGTGAAGTGGTGTTGAGAGGGGCATTCACCTTTAGAGAGTTGGATCATGGTAGTTTTTGTTGCATGTTTCATTTGAATGGAGCAATATAGTTGGAAGAAGAGCAGTAATAACAATTGCCTCAGCAAAGATCTACAGATTTGGAACAGGTGCAACTCACATGATGCCAGACCTAGCCACCTAGAGAAAGAATGGGCAGCCTGTTCTTATCTTACCTTATCTCAAAGCCTCTTGTCACCTACCTACCATCAAGAGGTTATGTTTTTTCAGTGTCTGCATTTAACCCCTTCCAAACATTGACTCTGCTTCAAGTCTTCAACAGGCAATGTTGATCCAATCCACCTTCATGATCTGCTGCAGATGCACTAATAGGATTTTTACCTCGAACAGTAAATCAGAATCTCAATTGTACTGACGAGGTAATACTTAGATTAGCTCCCAATAATATAAGAATGAGATGTGGGTGACATGGTACTGAAAGATTCAATCAATGTTCATTATAGCTCCAGATATCTACATAAATTACAATCACAGGCACTGCCATATCTAGGCTAACACTAAGCATTTTAGCTACAAATTGTTGCATGCTTCTCTCAGCATGTCATGCTGCAAATGGCCCCAGAGAGATGGAGTCTGAGATTTTTATACCCTCAGATCACATGCTGCGGTACAATGATGATATCATGAATGGCTCTCATAAAAATATATTGCATACTGGCTGTGAGACTTAACACAACAATATGTGCATTACAATTCACAATTTTATTCCAATTTAAATGCAATTAATCTTGGAATTGCTACTCTTTAATAGAATCCTGTAAACAGAGATTGAACACTTGATGCCTATCATTTGGGGGTTACCTGGAGTAGTAGAATTCTTAGACCAAATTGGCATAGCAAACTAAGTGTTAGGCCCTGGGAATTAATGGCCGGGGCTATACTGGAAGGATTCTGAAATTCTGTGATCAGCTTAGCACAATATTGAATGATTAATCACACAGTGAATAAAATGTATTTGTTTTGTGTCCATAAAACTCGCCATCTGTTACAGCAAAAGTACAATTACAAATTATCTCTGGCTAAAATGGCAGCGGCAGAGTAGCAGCATATAGTATGGGCTCCTCAGCTCAGGAGTCCGTTGCTTATCTACTTAGTTGCCTTTACTATTTATTTTCCTTTTTTCTGTTTTTAAGGTCTTTAAGTTATTATATATACTATACTACAGCTAAGTTCAAATTCACTTATGTTCATATTTGAAGGCTTCAGCCTTGGGCTTCCCCTG
Organism: Chiloscyllium plagiosum; assembly: GCF_004010195.1. Classification (NCBI taxonomy): domain Eukaryota; kingdom Metazoa; phylum Chordata; class Chondrichthyes; order Orectolobiformes; family Hemiscylliidae; genus Chiloscyllium; species Chiloscyllium plagiosum. Next base: position 67,273,011 of record NC_057721.1, on the reverse strand, counting down.
AGTGGCTATTGCTTCTGGCAGTCTGTCACGGTGTGTTGGTCTTGGCCTGCTATGTGGTCTCTGTTGGAGCGATTGGCCCAGTTTGCGATCTTTGAGGAGAAAGTGAGGTCTGCAGATGCTGGAGATCAGAGCTGGAAATGTGTTGCTGGAAAAGCGCAGCAGGTCAGGCAGCATCCAGGGAACAGGAGAATCGAC